>NC_086450.1:381854110-382079183 GCF_028390025.1 Pseudophryne corroboree | reverse complement strand
GCTTTAGGACTACCTGGTGTGCACTGGCTCCTCCCCCTATGACCCTCCTCCAAGCCTCAGTTAGATTTTTGTGCCCGACCGAGCTGGGTGCAATCTAGGAGGCTCTCCTGAGCTTCTTAGGAAAAGTTAGTTTTAGGTTTTTTATTTTCAGTGAGACCTGCTGGCAACAGGCTCACTGCATCGAGGGACTAAGGGGAGAAGAAGCGAACCTGCCTGCTTGCAGCCAGCTTGGGCTTCTTAGGCTACTGGACACCATTAGCTCCAGAGGGACCGAACACAGGCCCAGCCTCGGAGTCCGGTCCCAGAGCCGCGCCGCCGGCCCCCTTACAGAGCCAGAAGCAAGAAGAGGTCCGGAATATCGGCGGCAGAAGACATCAGTCTTCACCAAGGTAGCGCACAGCACTGCAGCTGTGCGCCATTGCTCCTCATGCACCACACGCTCCGGTCACTGATGGGTGCAGGGCGCTGGGGGGGGGGGGGGGGGGCGCCCTGAGCAGCAATATAAACACCTTGGCTGGCTAAATTACATCACATATAACCCCCAGGGCTATATGGATGTATATTAACCCCTGCCAGATTCCTGAAAAAAGCGGGAGAAAAGTCCGCCGAGAAGGGGGCGGAGCCTATCTCCTCAGCACACTGGCGCCATTTTCCCTCACAGCTCCGCTGCAAGGACGTCTCCCTGACTCTACCCTGCAGTCCTGCACTACAGAAAAGGGTAAAACAAGAGGGGGGGGGCACTAATTAGGCGCAGTATAATATACACAGCAGCTATAAAGGGAAAAACACTGTTTGGTGTTATCCCAACATATATATAGCGCTCTGGTGTGTGCTGGCATACTCTCCCTCTGTCTCCCCAAAGGGCTAGTGGGGTCCTGTCCTCTATCAGAGCATTCCCTGTGTGTGTGCTGTGTCGGTACGACTGTGTCGACATGTATGAAGAGGAAAATGATGTGGAGGCGGAGCAATTGCCTGTAATGGTGATGTCACCCCCTAGGGAGTCGACACCTGAGTGGATGAGCTTATGGAAGGATTTACGTGAAAGTGTCAGCTCTTTACAAAAGACGGTTGATGACATGAGACAGCCGGCTACTCAGCTAGTGCCTGTCCAGGCGTCTCAAAGACCATCAGGGGCTCTAAAACGCCCGCTACCTCAGATGGCAGATACAGACGCCGACACGGATACTGACTCCAGTGTCGACGATGAAGAGACGAATGTGACTTCCAGTAGGGCCACACGTTACATGATTGAGGCAATGAAAAATGTTTTACACATTTCTGATAGTACAAGTACCACTAAAAAGGGTATTATGTTTGGTAAGAAAAAACTACCTGTAGTTTTTCCTGCATCTGAGGAATTAAATGAAGTGTGTGATGAAGCGTGGGTTTCTCCCGATAAACTGATAATTCCTAAAAAGTTATTGGCATCATACCCCTTCCCGCCAGAGGATAGGGCACGTTGGGAGACGCCTCCTAGGGTGGATAAAGCGCTCACACGCTTGTCAAAACAGGTGGCACTACCGTCTCCGGATACGGCCGCCCTTAAGGAACCTGCTGACAGAAAGCAGGAGAATATCCTAAAATGTATATACACTCACACGGGTGTTATACTGCGACCAGCAATCGCCTCAGCCTGGATGTGCAGTGCTGGGGTGGCTTGGTCGGATTCCCTGACTGAAAATATTGATACCCTGGATAGGGACAGTATATTACTGACTATAGAGCATTTAAAAGATGCATTTTTATATATGCGTGATGCACAGAGGGATATTTGCCGACTGGCATCAAGAGTAAGTGCGCTGTCCATATCTGCCAGAAGAGGGTTATGGACGCGGCAGTGGTCAGGTGATGCTGATTCCAAAACGCATATGGAAGTATTGCCTTATAAAGGGGAGGAGTTATTTGGGGTAGGTCTATCGGACCTGGTATCCACGGCAACTGCTGGGAAATCCACATTTTTACCCCAGGTAGCCTCTCAACATAAAAAGACGCTGTATTATCAGGCGCAGTCCTTTCGGCCCCATAAGGGCAAGCGGGCGAAAGGCTCCTCATTTCTGCCCCGTGGCAGAGGGAGAGGAAAAAGCCTGCAGCAAACAGCCAGTTCCCAGGAACAGAAGCCCTCTCCCGCTTCTGCCAAGTCCTCAGCATGACGCTGGGGCTCTACAAGCGGACTCAGGCACGGTGGGGGCCCGTCTCAAGAATTTCAGCGCGCAGTGGGCTCACTCACAAGTGGACCCCTGGATCCTTCAGGTGGTATCTCAGGGGTACAAATTGGAATTCGAGACGTCTCCCCCTCGCCGTTTCCTAAAGTCTGCCTTACCGACGTCTCCCTCCGACAGGGAGGCGGTATTGGAAGCCATTCACAAGCTGTATTCACAGCAGGTGATAATCAAGGTACCCCTCCTGCAACAGGGAAAGGGGTATTATACCACGCTGTTTGTGGTACCGAAGCCGGATGGCTCGGTGAGACCTATTTTAAATCTAAAATCTTTGAACACTTACATACAGAGGTTCAAATTCAAGATGGAGTCACTCAGAGCGGTGATCGCGAACCTGAAAGAAGGGGATTATATGGTGTCTCTGGACATCAAGGATGCTTACCTCCATGTCCCAATTTACCCTTCTCACCAAGGGTACCTCAGGTTTGTGGTACAGAACTGCCACTATCAGTTTCAGACGCTGCCGTTTGGATTGTCCACGGCGCCCCGTGTCTTTACCAAAGTTATGGCCGAAATGATGATACTCCTTCGAAGAAAGGGAGTTTTAATTATCCCTTACTTGGACGATCTCCTGATAAGGGCAAGATCCAAGGAACAGTTGGTAGTCGGAGTAGCACTATCTCAAGTAGTGCTGCGGCAGCACGGGTGGATTCTCAATATCCCAAAATCGCAGCTGATCCCGACGACACGTCTTCTGTTCCTAGGGATGATCCTGGACACAGTCCAGAAAAAGGTGTTTCTCCCGGAAGAGAAAGCCAGAGAGTTATCCGAGCTAGTCAGAAACCTCCTAAAACCAGGCCAAGTATCAGTGCACCAATGCACAAGGGTCCTGGGAAAAATGGTAGCTTCCTACGAAGCAATCCCATTCGGCAGATTCCACGCAAGAACATTCCAGTGGGACCTGCTGGACAAATGGTCCGGATCGCATCTTCAGATGCATCAGCGAATAACCCTGTCCCCAAGGACAAGGGTGTCTCTCCTGTGGTGGTTGCAGAGTGCTCATCTTCTAGAGGGCCGCAGATTCGGCATTCAGGACTGGGTCCTGGTGACCACGGATGCCAGCCTGCGAGGCTGGGGAGCAGTCACACAGGGAAGAAACTTCCAGGGCTTGTGGTCAAGCCTGGAGACATCACTTCACATAAATATCCTGGAGTTAAGAGCCATTTACAATGCTCTAAGCTAAGCAAGACCTCTGCTTCAAGGTCAGCCGGTGCTGATCCAGTCGGACAACATCACGGCAGTCGCCCACGTAAACAGACAGGGCGGCACAAGAAGCAGGAGGGCAATGGCAGAAGCTGCAAGGATTCTTCGCTGGGCGGAAAATCATGTGATAGCACTGTCGGCAGTGTTCATTCCGGGAGTGGACAACTGGGAAGCAGACTTCCTCAGCAGGCACGACCTCCACCCGGGAGAGTGGGGACTTCACCCAGAAGTCTTCCACATGATGATAAACCGTTGGGAAAAACCAAAGGTGGACATGATGGCGTCCCGCCTCAACAAAAAACTGGACAGGTATTGCGCCAGGTCAAGGGACCCTCAAGCAATAGCTGTGGACGCTCTGGTAACACCGTGGGTGTACCAGTCAGTGTACGTGTTCCCTCCTCTGCCTCTCATACCCAAGGTGCTGAGAATTATACGGCGGGGAGGAGTAAGATCTATTCTCGTGGCTCCGGATTGGCCAAGAAGGACTTGGTACCCGGAACTTCAAGAGATGCTCACAGAGGACCCGTGGCCTCTACCTCTGAGAAGGGACCTGCTCCAGCAGGGACCCTGTCTGTTCCAAGACTTACCGCGGCTGCGTTTGACAGCATGGCGGTTGAACGCCGGATCCTAAAGGAAAAAGGCATTCCAGACGAAGTCATCCCTACTTTGATAAAAGCCAGAAAGGATGTAACCGCAAAGCATTATCACCGCATCTGGCGGAAATATGTTGCGTGGTGCGAGGCCAAAAAGGCCCCGACGGAGGAATTTCAATTTGGTCGATTCCTGCATTTCCTGCAAGCAGGAGTGTCTATGGGCCTAAAATTAGGATCCATTAAGGTCCAGATTTCGGCCCTGTCGATTTTCTTTCAGAGAGAACTGGCTTCAGTGCCTGAAGTCCAGACGTTTGTTAAGGGAGTGCTACATATACAGCCTCCTTTTGTGCCTCCAGTGGCACCCTGGGATCTGAATGTTTTGGATTTCCTAAAATCACATTGGTTTGAACCACTCAACACTGTGGAATTAAAATATCTCGCATGGAAAGTGGTCATGTTGTTGGCCCTGGCTTCAGCCAGGCGTGTGTCCGAATTGGCGGCTTTATCCTGTAAAAGCCCTTACCTGATTTTTCATACGGACAGGGCAGAATTGAGGACTCGTCCTCAATTTCTCCCAAAGGTGGTTTCAGCGTTTCATCTGAACCAGCCTATTGTGGTACCTGCGGCTACTAAGGACTTGGAGGACTCCAAGTTGCTGGACGTTGTCAGGGCCCTGAAAATATGTTTCCAGGACGGCTGGAGTCAGAAAATCTGACTCGCTATTTATCCTGTACCCACCCAACAAGCTGGGTGCTCCTGCTTCTAAGCAGACTATTGCTCGCTGGATTTGTAGTACAATTCAGCTTGCGCATTCTGTGGCAGGCCTGCCACAGCCAAAATCTGTAAAAGCCCACTCCACAAGGAAGGTGGGCTCATCTTGGGCGGCTGCCCGAGGGGTCTCGGCTTTACAACTCTGCCGAGCTGCTACTTGGTCAGGGTCAAATACTTTTGTAAAATTTTACAAATTTGACACTCTGGCTGAGGAGGACCTGGAGTTTTCTCACTCGGTGCTGCAGAGTCATCTGCACTCTCCCGCCCGTTTGGGAGCTTTGGTATAATCCTCATGGTCCTTACGGAGTTCCCAGCATCCACTAGGACGTCAGAGAAAATAAGAATTTACTTACCGATAATTCTATTTCTCGTAGTCCGTAGTGGATGCTGGGCGCCCATCCCAAGTGCGGATTATCTGCAATACTTGTACATAGTTATTGTTAACAAATCGGGTTATTGTTGTTGTGAGCCATCTATCCAGAGGCTCCTCTGTTATCATGCTGTTAACTGGGTTCATATCACAAGTTGTACTGTGTGATTGGTGTGGCTGGTATGAGTCTTACCCGGGATTCAAAATCCTTCCTTATTGTGTACGCTCGTCCGGGCACAGTATCCTAACTGAGGCTTGGAGGAGGGTCATAGGGGGAGGAGCCAGTGCACACCAGGTAGTCCTAAAGCTTTTCTTTTTGTGCCCAGTCTCCTGCGGAGCCGCTATTCCCCATGGTCCTTACGGAGTTCCCAGCATCCACTACGGACTACGAGAAATAGAATTATCGGTAAGTAAATTCTTATTATTCTTTGAAGTTCTACAAATTTGATACACTGGCCAAAGAGGATACCCAGTTTGGGCAGGCGGTGCTGCAGCAGTCTTTACCCGTTCTGGAAGCTTTGGGACGTCCCCATCATACTAGTTTCCCCCCCGATATCCCTTCCGGATGCTAGAGAAAATAGGATTTTAATATCTACCGGTAAATCCTTTTCTCGTAGTCCATAAGGGATATTGGGCGCCTGCCTCAGTGCGTAGACTTTTCTGCAGGTTCTTGTTCTATAGTTACCTGTTCAGATGTTGCTGGTGGTTAGTGGTGTGTAAATCTCACCACTCTTTCTGTTATGTTACTTCTCTCGTATGTCTTTTCTCCTTCTGGCACGTTCTTACCTATAACTGCCTGTGGGAGGGGGCATAGAGGGGAGGAGCCAGCACACCCAGTTGAAGAAATTTAAAGTGCACTGGGTCCTTTGAACCCTGTCTATACCCCATCATACTAGTTTCCCCCAATATCACTTATGGACGACGAGAAAAGGAATTACTGGTAGGTATTAAAATCCTATTTCTCTGACGTCCTAAGTGGATGCTGGGGACTCCGTCAGGACCATGGGGAATAGTGGCTCCGCAGGAGACAAGGCACAAAAATAAAGCTTTAGGATCAGGTGGTGTGCACTGGCTCCTCCCCCTATGACCCTCCTCCAAGCCTCAGTTAGGTTTTTGTGCCCGTCCGAGCAGGGTGCAATCTAGGTGGCTCTCTTAAGGAGCTGCTTAGAAAAAGTTTTTAGGTTTTTTATTTTCAGTGAGTCCTGCTGGCAACAGGCTCACTGCATCGAGGGACTTAGGGGAGAGAAGTTCAACTCACCTGCGTGCAGGATGGATTGGCTTCTTAGGCTACTGGACACCATTAGCTCCAGAGGGAGTCGGAACACAGGTCTCACCCTGGGGTTCGTCCCGGAGCCGCGCCGCCGACCCCCCCTTGCAGATGCTGAAGATTGAAGGTCCAGAAACCGGCGGCAGAAGGCTTTTCAGTCTTCATGAAGGTAGCGCACAGCACTGCAGCTGTGCGCCATTGTTGTCACACACTTCACACCATAGGTCACGGAGGGTGCAGGGCGCTGCTGGGGGCGCCCTGGGCAGCAATGTATAATACCTTTTATGGCTAAAAAATACATCACATATAGCCCTTGAGGCTATATGGATGTATTTAACCCCTGCCAGATATCTCAAACTCCGGGAGAAAAGCCCGCCGGAATAGGGGGCGGGGCTTATTCTCCTCAGCACACAGCGCCATTTTCCTGCTCAGCTCCGCTGTGAGGAAGGCTCCCAGGACTCTCCCCTGCACTACAGAAACAGGGTAAAACAGAGAGGGGGGGCACTTTTTTTGGCGATATTTTATATATTTAAGCTGCTATAAGGATACAACACTTATATAAGGTTGTTCCCATATATATTATAGCGCTTGGGTGTGTGCTGGCAAACTCTTCCTCTGTCTCCCCAAAGGGCTAGTGGGGTCCTGTCTTCGATAAGAGCATTCCCTGTGTGTCTGCTGTGTCGGTACGTGTGTGTCGACATGTATGAGGACGATGTTGGTGTGGAGGCAGAGCAATTGCCGATAATGGTGATGTCACCCCCCAGGGAGTCGACACCGGAATGGATGGCTTTGTTTATGGAATTACGTGATAATGTCAGCACATTACAAAAATCAGTTGACGACATGAGACGGCCGGAAAACCAGTTGGTACCTGCCCAGGCGTCTCAGACACCGTCAGGGGCTGTAAAACGCCCTTTACCTCAGTCGGTCGACACAGACCCAGACACGGACACTGAATCTAGTGTCGACGGTGAAGAAACAAACGTATTTTCAAGTAGGGCCACACGTTATATGATCACGGCAATGAAGGAGGCTTTGCATATCTCTGATACTGCAAGTACCACAAAAAGGGGTATTATGTGGGGGGTGAAAAAACTACCTGTAGTTTTTCCTGAATCAGAGGAATTGAATGATGTATGTGATGAAGCGTGGGTTAACCCAGATAGAAAAGTGCTAATTTCAAAAAAGTTATTGGCATTATACCCTTTCCCGCCAGAGGTTAGGGCGCGCTGGGAAACACCCCCTAGGGTGGATAAGGCGCTCACACGCTCATCAAAACAAGTGGCGTTACCGTCTCCTGATACGGCCGCCCTCAAGGATCCAGCTGATAGGAGGCTGGAAACTACCCTAAAAAGTATATACACACATACTGGTGTTATACTGCGACCAGCCATCGCCTCAGCCTGGATGTGCAGTGCTGGGGTGGTCTGGTCGGATTCCCTGACTGAAAATATTGATACCCTGGATAGGGACAGTATTTTATTGACTATAGAGCAATTAAAGGATGCTTTTCTTTATATGCGAGATGCTCAGAGGGATATTTGCACTCTGGCATCGAGAGTAAATGCGATGTCCATATCTGCCAGAAGAAGTTTATGGACGCGACAGTGGTCAGGTGATGCGGATTCTAAACGACATATGGAAGTATTGCCGTATAAAGGGGAGGAATTATTTGGCGTCGGTCTATTGGATCTGGTGGCCACGGCAACTGCCGGAAAATCCACCTTTTTACCTCAGACCCCCTCCCAACAGAAAAAGACACCGTCTTTTCAGCCGCAGTCCTTTCGGTCCTATAAGAACAAGCGGGCAAAAGGACAGTCATATCTGCCCCGGGGCAGAGGAAGGGGTAAGAGAGGACAGCAAGCAGCCCCTGCCCAGGAACAGAAGCCCTCCCAGGGTTCTGCAAAGCCCTCAGCATGACGCTGGGGCTTTACAAGCGGACTCGGGAGCGGTGGGGGGTCGACTCAAGAATTTCAGCGCACAGTGGGCTTGCTCACAGGTGGACCCCTGGATCCTGCAGGTAGTATCTCAGGGTTACAGGTTGGAATTCGAGAAGTCTCCCCCTCGCCGGTTCCTAAAGTCTGCTTTGCCAACGTCTCCCTCAGACAGGGCGACGGTATTGGAAGCCATTCACAAGCTGTTTGCTCAGCAGGTGATAGTCAAGGTACCCCTCCTACAACAGGGAAAGGGGTATTACTCCACGCTATTTGTGGTACCGAAGCCGGACGGCTCGGTAAGACCTATTCTAAATCTGAAATCTTTGAACCTGTACATACAGAAATTCAAATTCAAGATGGAGTCACTCAGAGCAGTGATAGCGAATCTGGAAGAAGGGGACTTTATGGTGTCCCTGGACATCAAGGATGCTTACCTGCATGTCCCAATTTGCCCTTCACATCAAGGGTACCTCAGGTTCGTGGTGCAAAACTGTCATTATCAGTTTCAGACGCTGCCGTTTGGACTGTTCACGGCACCTCGGGTCTTTACCAAGGTAATGGCCGAAATGATGATTCTTCTTCGAAGAGGCGTATTAATTATCCCTTACTTGGACGATCTCCTGATAAGGGCAAGGTCCAGAGAACAGCTGGAGGACGGAGTAGCACTAACCCAATTAGTGCTGCAACAACACGGGTGGATTCTGAATTTTTCAAAATCTCAGTTGACCTTGACAACACGTCTGCTGTTCCTGGGAATGATTCTGGACACTGTTCAGAAAAAGGTGTTTCTTCCGGAGGAGAAAGCCAAGGAGTTATCCAAACTTGTCAGGAACCTCCTAAAACCAGGAAAAGTGTCTGTGCATCAATGCACAAGAGTCCTGGGAAAGATGGTGGCTTCTTACGAAGCGATTCCATTCGGCAGATTCCACGCACGAACTTTTCAGTGGGATCTGTTGGACGAATGGTCCGGATCGCATCTGCAGATGCACCAGCGGATAACCTTATCACCACGGACAAGGGTGTCTCTTCTGTGGTGGTTGCAGAGTGCTCATCTGTTAGAGGGCCGCAGATTCGGCATACAGGACTGGGTCCTGGTGACCACGGATGCCAGTCTGAGAGGCTGGGGAGCGGTCACACAGGGAAGAAACTTCCAGGGAGTATGGTCAAGCCTGGAGATGTCTTTTCACATAAATATACTGGAGCTAAGAGCGATTTACAATGCTCTAAGTCTGGCAAAACCCCTGCTTCAGGGTCAGCCGGTGTTGATCCAGTCGGACAACATCACGGCAGTCGCCCACGTAAACAGACAGGGCGGCACAAGAAGCAGGACAGCAATGGCAGAAGCTGCAAGGATTCTTCGCTGTGCGGAAGATCATGTGATAGCACTGTCAGCAGTGTTCATTCCGGGAGTGGACAACTGGGAAGCAGACTTCCTCAGCAGACACGATCTACACCCGGGAGAGTGGGGACTTCATCCAGAAGTCTTCCACATGATAGTGAACCGTTGGGAAAAACCAAAGGTGGATATGATGGCGTCCCGCCTCAACAAAAAACTGGACAGGTATTGCGCCAGGTTAAGAGACCCTCAGGCAATAGCTGTGGACGCTCTGGTAACACCGTGGGTGTTCCAGTCAGTGTATGTGTTCCCTCCTCTGCCTCTCATACCAAAAGTACTGAGAATTATACGGCAAAGGGGAGTAAGAACGATACTCGTGGCTCCGGATTGGCCAAGAAGAACTTGGTACCCGGAACTTCAAGAGATGCTCACGGAGGATCCGTGGCCTCTACCTCTAAGACGGGACCTGCTTCAGCAGGGACCGTGTCTATTCCAAGACTTACCGCGGCTGCGTTTGACGGCATGGCGGTTGAACGCCGAATTCTAAAGGAAAAAGGCATTCCGGAAGAGGTCATTCCTACACTGGTAAAAGCCAGGAAGGAGGTGACTGCACAACATTATCACCGCATTTGGAGAAAATATGTTGCGTGGTGTGAGGCCAGGAAGGCCCCCACGGAGGAATTTCAACTGGGTCGATTCCTACATTTCCTGCAAACAGGATTGTCTATGGGCCTCAAATTGGGGTCCATTAAGGTTCAAATTTCGGCTCTGTCGATTTTCTTCCAGAAAGAATTGGCTTCAGTTCCTGAAGTCCAGACTTTTGTAAAAGGAGTACTACATATACAGCCCCCGGTTGTGCCCCCAGTGGCACCGTGGGATCTTAATGTAGTTTTGGATTTTCTCAAATCCCATTGGTTTGAGCCACTCAAATCGGTGGAGTTGAAATATCTTACATGGAAAGTAACCATGCTACTGGCCCTGGCTTCAGCCAGGAGAGTATCAGAATTAGCGGCTTTATCATATAAGAGCCCATATCTGATTTTCCATTCGGACAGGGCAGAACTGAGGACGCGTCCTCATTTTCTGCCTAAGGTGGTGTCAGCGTTTCACCTGAACCAGCCTATTGTGGTGCCTGCGGCTACTAACGATTTGGAGGATTCCAAGTTGTTGGACGTGGTCCGGGCATTGAAAATATATATTTCAAGAACGGCTGGAGTCAGAAAGTCTGACTCGCTGTTTATATTGTATGCACCCAACAAGCTGGGTGCTCCTGCTTCTAAGCAGACGATTGCTCGTTGGATTTGTAGCACAATTCAACTTGCACATTCTGTGGCAGGCTTGCCACAACCAAATTCTGTCAAGGCCCATTCCACAAGGAAAGTGGGCTCATCCTGGGCGGCTGCCCGGGGGGTCTCGGCTTTACAACTCTGCCGAGCAGCTACGTGGTCGGGGGAGAACACGTTTGTAAAATTCTACAAATTTGATACCCTGGCTAAAGAGGACCTGGAGTTCTCTCATTCGGTGCTGCAGAGTCATCCGCACTCTCCCGCCCGTTTGGGAGCTTTGGTATAATCCCCATGGTCCTGACGGAGTCCCCAGCATCCACTTAGGACGTCAGAGAAAATAAGATTTTACTTACCGATAAATCTATTTCTCGTAGTCCGTAGTGGATGCTGGGCGCCCGTCCCAAGTGCGGATTGTCTGCAATACTTGTACATAGTTATTGTTACAAAAAAATCGGGTTGTTATTGTTGTGAGCCGTCTGTTCAGAGGCTCCTACGTTTGTCATACTGTTAACTGGGTTCAGATCACAAGTTGTACGGTGTGATTGGTGTGGCTGGTATGAGTCTTACCCGGGATTCAATATCCTTCCTTATTGTGTACACTCGTCCGGGCACAGTATCCTAACTGAGGCTTGGAGGAGGGTCATAGGGGGAGGAGCCAGTGCACACCACCTGATCCTAAAGCTTTATTTTTGTGCCCTGTCTCCTGCGGAGCCGCTATTCCCCATGGTCCTGACGGAGTCCCCAGCATCCACTACGGACTACGAGAAATAGATTTATCGGTAAGTAAAATCTTATTTTTTACCAAGTGTGTATTCTGCCATCCAGTGGTGGGTTGGAAGGTCATCTTCAGCTGGCTCTCGTGTATGGGTTCATTTTATCTCTGGGACAATGATTATCCCATTCATTTCCTGTTCACAGAGTGTCTGTTTGGGCTACATGAAGGGAATGTTAAGAGACTGATCTTGATGTACTCAAGTGATTGGTAAGCTAATAATTTATATAGTGCACGTATTACTCTTTACACAGAATGTTTCAGCCTTCACATCAGTTGCCTCCTCAGTGAGTGGCGCTTAAGATCTGGGGATGCAGTCAATTTTACCTCCAGTCAAAATCCCGACTGTCGAAATCCCAACAGCAATTGACCGACGGTCAAAATACCGACATGAGTTTTTTTTCATTGAAACCGACTTGTTCATACTTTACCATCCCAGTGGACCTGGAGGGGGAATATAATAGTGCCCGAAGAATGGCGAGTGGACGTGGTACAGTTATATGGTGCCCATGTTGACCTATGTCCGTACACGTGCACACACAATGAAAAATGTATGTCTGGATTTTGACCGTCGGTCAATTGCTGTCGGGATTTTGATTGGAGGTATTTCATACCGATCCCACGATCTTTTATCCCCATCATATGTGCACTAGGGATAGGTTTTTCTTTTGTCAGATGGCATTTAATCTACCAATATGTATTTGGCATTTGGGAGTAAACCGGAGCACTCATATGGAACCTACAGATATTGGGGAGAACATACAAACACCACACCAAAAGCTCCTTGGTTAGGGCCTCAGGGTTGTGAAGCTGTAATGCTAACCACACTGCCAACCTTGCACCAGAATGCCTCACGTATTCTGTCTCAGTTTCGGAATTAATTAGCTGTATCAGGGGTGGCCAAACAGGCGATCGACTGGTCGATCGCGGACATGCGACCAGTCGATCGCGATCCGCCGCCCAGCCACCCGAAGCCGCGCCTCTCCTGCCTGCCGCTCTGCCTCCTCAGTCTGGTCTGCGGCAGTGACGGCCGAGTGTATAGCTCAAATCAGGTGCCGATTCGTTAGCCAATGAGAGCTCGCGGACCGGCACCTGATTTGAGCCATACACGCTGCCGTCCCCGCCGGAGATCAGACTGAGGAGGCAGAGCGGCAGACAGGAGAAGCGCGCGCTGCGCTCTCCACACACCAACGGTGAGCTCTTCTATGGGGGCATATCTGGCATTGTGGGCACATAGCTCAGTGGGGGCATATCTGGCACTGTGCGGTCATATGTGGCACTGGGGGCATATCTGGCTCTGCGGGCACATGGCACTGTGTGGGGGCATATCTGTAATCTGGCACTGTGGGGGCATATCTGTAATCTGGCACTGTGGGGGCATATCTGTAATCTGGCGCTGTGGGGGCATATCTGTAATCTGGCACTGTGGGGTCATATGTGGCACTGGGTGCATATCTGGCTCTGCGGGCACATGACACTGTGGGGGCATTTCTGGCACTGTGGGCACATGGCACTGTGGGGGCATATCTGTATCTGGCACTGTGGGGGCATATCTGGCACTGTGGGCACATGGCACTGTGGGGGCATGTGTATCTGGCACTGTGGGGGCATATCTGTATCTGGCACTGTGGGGGCATATGTGTTTGAGGTTTTTACCTGTGGGGGCTAATGTGTTATTTCGTGTGAGGCAGTCATTACACTCTGCGCAGCAAGGCTACGTCCCTTTTTTTTTTAAAGTTATACCACGCCCACTTTTTGTTATGCCACACCCCTTTTTTGCGCGCGCGCCCTAGGCGCAAGCTATTATTCCTCCTAGGTAGATCACAAAAGCTTTTTAGCTTTCACAGTAGATCACCGACTCAAAGTCTGGCCGCCCATGAGCTATATGTTAGCGGGCAAGCCTTGGTTAATATACAGCTGCAGAGTGCTTCTCTGGCTTATAAAAATGATCTATATTTTCAGTAGAATGGCGCTGTATATGTGTGTCTGTATATATGTATGTGTCTGTATATATGTATATATATATATATATATATATATATATATATATGTATATGTATGTATGTATGTATGTATGTATGTATATATATTATATACTAAAAAAAATTTAAATCTTACTTGGTTAACGCATCACAAATTTGCAGATGTGTGTTAATACCCATGTGCCCACATCATAAGGGAGAAAAGTAATTTTCCTAAAACTTAGGTCCTAATTCAGTCTGAATCGTGTGCACCCTGGGAGCCCAGTATGATGCTAAAATCATCTCAGGGCTGCGATCGCCTCTGCCTGACAGGCAGAGATGGTCGTAGGGGGGCATGCCAACGGCGTTAGAATGCCGTTGGTGGAGCACGGGCCGAACAACAGAGGCGTGTCTGTACCATAGCGGGGGTGGGCCGCTGCGGCAAGTAGCGACCTGCCAGTGTACAGGGGCTGCGATGCCTTTGCACCCTTGTGGGGGGGAAGGGTAGGGGCAGACTAGCCCTGTGCTGGGCGTTCCCCCACATGTCTGAGGAACTGATCGTAGATGTGCTAAATTTAGCACATCTACGATCAGTTCTGAATTACCCCTTAATTTGGAAGTATAGGGTGCTTCATGATCTATTATGATCTATTTATATTCTGTTCTAGAGTGTGTCAATACCCACCCCTCACGGCTCTCACTGGCTGGCAAAATTCCAGATAGGGAGATTTATTCACTTGGGAGCATCTTTGCACCTGGAACAAAGCACATTGCAATGCAAGGGTTGCAAATACTGCGTAACACTGAACTTTATAATTAGAGATGTGCGGCGGGCACATTTTGGTTCCATGCTTGTATTTTGGATCTGGATTGGTTTTGCCAAAACCACCCTTTCGTGTTTTGGATCTGGATGATTTTTGATAAAAACAGCTAAAATCACATAATTTGGGGGTAATTTTGCTCCTACAGTATTAACCTCAATAACATTAGATTCCAGTCTCTTCTGAACACCTCACAATATTGTTTTTAGGCCAAAAGGTTGCACCGAGGTGGCTATATGACTAAGCTAAGCGACACAAGTGTGCTGCACAAACACCTGGCCTATCTAGGAGTGGCACTGCAGTGGCAGACAGGATGGCACTTAAAAAAAAAAAAAAAAAACTAGACCCTAAACAGCACATCATGCAAAGAAGAAAAAGAGGTGCAATGAGGTAGCTGTATAACTAAGCACAGCGACACAAACATGGGACGTGTTGGAATTTGCCCAGATGTAATACACGCACAATATTGGTGGCACAGGAGAGCGTACCCCTAAACCACACACACAGCCTGTAAAAATAATTTGGATAATAACCCTTTTATTTGGAGCTTTTATAATAATATGCAGTACAGGCGAGCGTAGCCCTACACCACACAGGGCAAACACTATAAAAATGATTTGGATAATAAAAAGTAATGTGTGTGTGTGTGTGTGTATATGTGTATGTGTATGTATATATATATATATATATATATATATATATATATATATATATATATATATATATTCTATCCCTTTTATTTGGAGTAAATAATATACAGCCCAAGACTGCTCCACTGGTTTGAACTTATACGGCAGTACCCCTGGAGTTGTGCGGCAGTGTCAGACAGGATGGCACTTTTTTTAAAATCCCCAAACAGCACATGATACAAAGAAGAAAGAGGTGCAAGATGGAATTGGCCTTGTGAGGTCCCACCTACCCTTATGTTGTATAAACAGGACATGCACACTTTAACAAACCAATCATTTTAGCGACAGGGTCTGCCACATGACTGTGGCTGAAATGACTGGTTTGTTTGGGCCCCCACCATAAAAGAAGCAATCTCTCTCCTTGCACAAACTGGCTCTACAGAGGCAAGATGTCCACCTCATCATCATCATCATCCTCCGATTTCCCCACCCCTTTCAGTGTGTACCTCCTCCGAGTATTAATTCATCCCCACTGGAATCTACCATCACAGGTCCCTGTGTGCTTTCTGTAGGCAATTGCTGGTAAAGGTCTTCCCAGAGGAATTTATAATTCATTTTGATGAACATCATCTTCTCCACATTTTGTGGAAGTAACCTATGCCGATCACTGACAAGGTTACCGGCTGCACTAAACACTTTCGGAGTACACACTGGAGAGGGGGGGGGGGGGCAACTTAAGTAACATAAAGCCAGTTTGTGCAAGGTCATCCAAATTGCCTCCCTTTTTTATTTTTTCCTGCCAGTATACATATAGACTGTCTGACATGCCTACTTGGATGCTGTCACTCATATAATCCTCCACCATTCTTTCAATGGTAACAGAATCATGCAGTGCCAGTAGACATGTCTAATAGTTGGCAGGTCCTTCAGTCCGGACCATATGTCAGCACTCGCTTCTGACTGCCCTGCATCACCGCCAGCGGGTGGGCTAGGAAATCTTATCCTTTTCCTCACAGCCCCAGGCAGGAGGAGCTGTTGACGGCTCACGTTCTGCTTGAGTTGACAATTTTCTCACCAGGAGGTCTTTGACCCTCTGCAGACTTGTGTCTGCCGGAAAGAGCGAGACAACGTAGGCTTTAAACCTAGGATCGAGCACGGTGGCCAAAATGTAGTGCTCTGATTTCAACAGATTGACCACCCTTGAATCCTGGCAAAGCGAATGAAGGGCTCCATCCACAAGTCCCACATACTTTGCTGAATCGCTCCGTCTTGGCTCCTCTTTCAATTTCTCCAGCTGCTTCTGAAAAAGCCTGATAAGGGCAATGACCTGACTCAAGCTGGTAGTGTCTAAACTGACTTCATGTGTGGCAAGTTTGAAGGGTTGGAGAACCTTGGACAAGACTGAAATCATTCTCCACTGCGCTTGAGTCGGGTGCATTCCCCCTCCTTTGCCTATATCGTAGGTGGATGTATAGGCTTGAATGGCCTTTTCCTGCTCCTCCATCCTCTGAAGCATGGAGTGTTTGTTTTAATTCTACCTCGTTATCACCTCTTACATCAGGTGATGGCAGGGCAGGTTCAGGAGTGTTTGATGGCACGCCAGTCTTCAGCATTCAGTGACTGAATGCCGAAAGTGGCCCGCAATTTTTCATGCCACCGACTGCATCTCCTGCACGCCCCAGTCATTTTTCAAATAATTCTGCACCAACAAATTGTGTGTGCAAAACATGGGACGTGCTGGAACTTGCCCAGATGTAATGCATGCATGATATTGGTGACGTCAGATATCACAAATCCTCAGGAGAGTCTAATTGGGGTAAGCCATTGTGCGATGTCCCTCAGTTTCCGTAAGAGGCTGGCAGCGATGATACATAGTGTAGCCTGCCTAGGAACGTGTTGGCGTTTGCGAAATGCTGCTACTGGTGCCACTGCTATTGCTGCGGGAGGCAATACATCTACCCAGTGGCTGTCCCAGTCATATATTCCTTAGTCTGTCCTGTTTCACTTGTCCACATTCTCAGTATCGCCGGCCTAGTGAAGTGGAACCTAGATGGGATTTGGTACCGGGGACACACGACCTCAAACAATTCTCTAAGTCCCACTGAACTAATGGCAGATACCGGATGCACGTCTAACACCAACATAGCTGTCAAGGCCTCAGTTATCCGCTTTGCAACAGGATGACTGCTGTCATATTTCATCTTCCAGTAAGCAATTGGCTGTCCAACAGTCCTTTGTGAGGAAGTAGTACAAGTGGTCTTCCGACTTCCCCTCTGGGATGACTATCGACTCCCAGCAGCAGCAGTAGGCGTACCACTCAAGGATCCTTCGGAGGAATCCCAGTTAGGAGAGGACTCTTCAGTCTTGCCAGTGACATGGCCTGCAGGACTAATGACATTCCTGACTGAGGAGGAAGTTGACGTTGAGGGAGTTGGTGGTGTGGCTTGCAGGAGCTTGGGTACAAGAGGAAGAAGGGATTTAGGGGTCAGTGGACTACTTACACTCTTACCCAAAGTTTCACAACTTGACACTGACTTCTGATGAATGCGCAGCAGGTGACGTACAAGGGAGGATGTTCCTAGGTGGTTAACGTCCTTACCCCTACTTATTACACAGAGGCAGCACATGGCTTGACACCTGTTGTCCGGATTTGTGGAGAAATAATTCCATTCCGAAGAGGTGGCATTTTTGGTATTTTGCCCAGGCATCACAATGGGTTTATTCATCCCACGGACAACAGGTGTCTCCCCCGGTGCCTGATTTAAACAAACCACATCTCCATCAGAATCCTCATTGTCCACTTCCTCCTCAGCACCAGCAACACCCATATTCTCATCCTGGTGTACTTCAACAGTGACCTCTTCAATTTGAATACCAGAAACTGGACTGTGGGTGCTACTTCCAGCACTTGCATAGGGCGTGCAAATGGTGGAAGGAGCCACCTCTTCCCGTCCAGTGTTGGGGAAGGTCAGGCATCACAACCGCCGACACACTTGGACTCTCCTTGGGGATTTGTGATACCATCTTGGAATGCACAGTTCTTTGCCGTGCTTTTGCCAGCTTAACTCTTATCATTTTTCGAGCAGGAGGATGGGGGCTTCCATAGTCATGTGAAGCTGAACCACTAGTCATGAACATAGGCCAGGGCCTTAGCCGTTCCTTGCCACTCTGTCGTAAATGGCATATTGGCAAGTTTACGTTTCCCCTCCGACCATTTTAATTTATTTTCTCTAACGTCCTAGAGGATGCTGGGGACTCCATAAGGACCATGGGGAATAGACGGGCTCTGCAGGAGATAGGGCACTTTAAGAAAGCTTTGGATTCTGGGTGTGCACTGGCTCCTCCCTCTATGTCCCTCCTCCAGACCTCAGTTTTACACTGTGCCCAGAGCGAGAGGGGTGCACTGCAGGGAGCTCCCCGGAGTTCTCTGCCTAGGAAGCATTTTTGTTTGGATTTTTTTCTACATTTTTACAGGGAGCACTGCTGGCAACTGGCTCCCTGCATCGAGGGACTGAGGAGAGAGGGGCAGACCTTCTTAATTGATAGGCTCTGCTTCCTCGGCTACTGGACACCATTAGCTCCAGAGGGGGTGAACACAGGTTCTTACTGGGCGTCCACCCCCAGAGCCGCGCCACAGTTCTCCTCACAGAGCCAGAAGAAACGAAGTCAGAAGATGTCTCAGGCGGCAGAAGCCTTCAGAGCTTCACTGAGGTAACGCACAGCACTGCAGCTGTGCGTCATTGCTCCCATACACCTCACATACTCCGGTCACTGTAAGGGTGCAGGGCTCAGGGGGGGCGCCCTGGGCAGCAATATAACACCTCTCTTATGGCAAAAGACAATATACATGTACAGGTGGGCACTGTACATGTATATAAAAGAGCCCCCGCCATTTTTTAATAACTTTGAGCGGGACTGAAGCCCGCCACTGAGGGGGCGGGGCTTCTCCCTCAGCACTCGCAAGCGCCATTTTCTCTCCACAGCACCGCTGAGAGGAAGCTCCCCGGACTCTCCCTTGCTTACACACGGTGAAGGGGTGTTTAAAAGAGAAGGGGGGGGGGGGGCACAAAATTGGCGGATAACATATTATACAGTGCGGCTGGGGAAAAACATTGTGTTGGTCTCCAGGGTCATTGCGCTGGGGTGTGTGCTGGCATACTCTCTCTCTGTCTCTCCAAAGGGCCTTAAAGGGGATACTGTCTTCAGAAAAGAGTTTCCCTGTGGGTGTGAAGTGTGTCTGTACGCGTGTGTCGACATGTTTGACGAGGAAGGCTCGCTTAATGTGGAGGGGGAGTGCTTGAATGTCATATTGCCGTCGGCAGCGCCGACACAGGAATGGATGGATATGCTGAATGTCTTAAATGCAAATGTCAATCTATTGCATAAAAGGTTAGACAAGGCTGAAGCTAGGGATCAGTCAGGTAGCCAGACCATGCCTGTCCCTGTGGCGCCAGGACCTTCGGGGCCTCAGAAGCGCACCATATCCCAGATCGATGACAGATACCGACACGGATACTGACTGTAGTGTCGACTATGAAGATGCAAAATTACAGCCGAAGGTGGCAAAAGGTATTCGGTACATGATTATTGCCATTAAAGAGGTGTTGCATATTACTGAGGAACCCCCTGTCCCTGACACGAGGGTACACATGTATAAAGGGAAAAAGCCTGAGGTCACCTTTCCGTCCTCATTTGAGCTGAGCGAATTGTGCGAAAAGGCTTGGGAATCTCCAGATAGGAGACCACAAGTTCCCAAAAGGATTCTTATGGCGTATCCTTTTCCACAAACGGATAGGATACGATGGGAATCTTCGCCTAAAGTCGACAAGGCGCTGACACGGTTATCCAAAAAGGTGGCACTGCCTTTGCAGGATACGGCTTCCCTCAAGGATCCTGCTGATCGCAGACAGGAAATTACCATGAAGCACATTTACACTCATTCCGGTACTATTGTTAGACCGGCTATGGCGTCGGCCTGGGTTTGTAGTGCTGTCGTGGCATGGGCAGATTCCTTATCTACTGAGCTTGACACCTTAGATAGGGATGCCATTTTAATGACCATAGACCATATCGGGGAGGCTGCCTTTGTATATGAGAGATGCTCAAAGAGACATTTGTTTATTAAGCTCCAGAATAAACGGTATGTCTATTTCTGCTAGGCGGCTCTTGTGGAACAGACAGTGGACGGGAGACGCTGATTCAAAGCGGCATATGGAGTCCTTGCCTTACAAGGGGGAGGAGTTGTTTGGAGACGGCCTCTCGGACCTTGTCTCTACTGCTACGGCTGGTAAGTCAAATTTCTTACCTTATGTCCCCCCGCAGCATACAAAAAAGGCACCTCATTATGAAATGCAGTCCTTTCGTTCCAATAAGAGCAAGAAGGTACGGGGATCGTCCTTTGTTGCCAGAGGAGAAGGCAAGGGAAAAAGTCTGCACACAGCTAGTTCCCAGGAGCAGAAGTCCTCCCCTGCATCTGCAAAGTCCACCGCATGACGCTGGGGCTTCCCGGGGGGAGGCAGATCTAGTGGGGGCTCCTCTTCGGTTTTTCAGCCACGTCTGGGTTCGCTCGCAGGTGGATCCCTGGGCATTAGAGATTGTTTCTCAGGGATACAGGCTGGAATTCGAAGACTTGCCTCCTCACCGGTTTTTCAAATCGGCTCCGCCGGCTTCCCCGTCAGAGAGGGAGCTAGTGTTGGCAGCAATCCAAAAATTGTATATATAACGGGTGATTATCACAGTTCCTCATCTCCAGCAAGGAGAGGGATATTACTCAACCCTGTTTGTGGTCCCGAAACCAGACGGTTCGGTCAGACCCATTTTAAATCTAAAATCCCTGAACCTGTACTTGAAGAGGTTCAAGTTCAAAATGGAATCACTCAGGGCGGTCATCGCCAGCCTGGAGGGGGGGATTGGATGGGGTCACTGGACATAAAGGATGCTTACCTTCATGTTCCGATATTCCCCCCTCACCAAGCGTTCCTGAGATTTGCAGTGCAGGACTGTCGCTACCAATTTCAGACGTTGCCGTTTGGGCTTTCCACGGCCCCGAGAATTTTCACCAAGGTAATGGCAGAAATGATGGTGCTCCTGCGCAGGCAGGGTGTCTCAATTATCCCATACTTGGACGATCTCCTCATAAAGGCAAGATCTCGGGAGAAGTTGCTGGACAGCGTGTCTCTGTCCATGAAGACGTTGCAGTTACACGGCTGGATTCTCAATATACCGAAGTCCCAGCTAGTCCCTACAACACATCTGACCTTTTTGGGCCTGATTCTGGACACAGACCAGAAAAAGGTTTTTCTTCCGATCGAAAAGGTTCAGGAGCTCATAGCCCTGGTCAGGAACCTATTAAAGCCAAAAAAGGTTTCAGTGCATCATTGCACACGGGTTCTGGGGAAGATGGTAGCTTCATACGAGGCCATCCCCTTCGGCAGGTTCCATGCGAGGACTTTTCAATGGGACCTCTTGGACAAGTGGTCGGGGTCCCATTTACAAATGCATCAAAGGATCACCCTGTCTCCCAGGACCAGGGTATCTCTCCTGTGGTGGCTGCACAGTGCTCACCTACTAGAGGGTCGCATGTATAAAGGGAAAAAGCCTGAGGTCACCTTTCCGTCCTCATTTGAGCTGAGCGAATTGTGCGAAAAGGCTTGGGAGGCGAACTCCATTCAAAACAGTGGAGTTGAAATACCTTACTTGGAAAGTGGTCATGTTGTTGGCCTTAGCTTCTGCAAGGCGGGTTTCGGAATTGGCGGCCTTATCATATAAAAGCCCATACCTGATTTTTCACGTGGATAGGGCAGAGTTGAGGACTCGTCCTCAATTTCTGCCCAAGGTGGTCTCCTCTTTTCATATGAACCAACCTATTGTCGTGCCTGTGGCTACACGGGACTTGAAGGATTCTGAGTCCCTGGATGTGGTCCGGGCTTTCAAGATTTATGTGACAAGAACAGCTAGGATCAGGAAGACCGAAGCTTTGTTTGTTCTGTATGCGGCCAACAAGGTTGGCGCTCCTGCTTCAAAGCAGACTATTGCTCGCTGGATCTGTAACACGATTCAGCAGGCGCATTCTTCGGCAGAATTGCCATTGCCTAAATCGGTTAAGGCCCATTCCACTAGGAAGGTTGGCTCCTCTTGGGCGTCTGCCCGGGGGGTCTCGGCACTACAACTGTGCCGAGCTGCTACTTGGTCGGGGTCAAACACCTTTGCAAAGTTCTATAAGTTTGATACCCTTGCTGAGGAGGAACTCCTGTTTTGTTTGCTTAGTCGGTGCTGCAGAGTCATCCGCACTCTCCCGCCCGTTTGGGAGCTTTGGTATAATCCCCATGGTCCTTACGGAGTCCCCAGCATCCTCTAGGACGTTAGAGAAAATAAGATTTTACTTACCGGTAAATCTATTTCTCGTAATCCGTAGAGGATGCTGGGCGCCCGTCCCAAGTGCGGACTTCTTCTGTAAGACTTGTATATAGTTATTGCTTACATAAGGGTTATGTTGTAGTTGATCGGGTTTGAACCGAGGCTATGTTATTGTTCATTCTGTTAACTGGGTAGTTTATAACAAGTTATACGGTGTGATTGGTGTGGCTGGTATGAATCTTGCCCTTAGATTTACAAAAATCCTTTCCTCGCACTGTTCATCTCCTCTGGGCACAGTTTCTCTAACTGAGGTCTGGAGGAGGGACATAGAGGGAGGAGCCAGTGCACACCCAGAATCCAAAGCTTTCTTAAAGTGCCCTATCTCCTGCGGAGCCCGTCTATTCCCCATGGTCCTTACGGAGTCCCCAGCATCCTCTACAGACTACGAGATATAGATTTACCGGTAAGTAAAATCTTATTTTTTGGGGGGGTCTTTTTTTACTGAACTTTGGCTTTTTGGATTTTACATGCCCTCTACTATCGCATTGGGCATCGGCCTTGGCAGACGACGTTGATTGCATTTCAACGTCTGTCATGATTAGTGGCAGCAGCTTCAGCACTAGGAGGAAGTGGTTCTTGATCTTTCCCAATTTTTATCCTCCGTTTTTGTTTTCCATTATTTATTCTGGAGTTACATAATATGCGGTACAGGAGAGCATGCCTCTACACCACACAGGGCAAGCCCTGTGAAAATTATTTGGATTAAATATTAATAACCCCTTTTATTTGGAGTAAATATACAGCACAGGACAGCACCACTGAACTGATATGCAGCACCACTGTACTGGAATTATACGCCAGTACCACTGGACTGGATTTATACGGCAGTATCAGTGGATTGGACATGTACGGCAGTTCCACTAGACATATACAGCAGCACAGGGACACCACCACTTGACTGATGCAGGATAACACAGCACCTCTGCAATGGACTGGACTTACACAGCAGCACTGGACATCATGGCAGCAGAGGACACCACCACTGTGACTTGACTGATGCAGCACAAGACACCACCACTGAACTGATGCAGGACACTGAGGACGGAGACACGTCCTCTCTCTACACTCTCCAATGCCGGAGTGAAAATGGCGGCGACGCGTGGCTCCTTATATGGAACCCAAACCCCACTAGAATCAGACAGCAGAATGATGTTTTGCCTCGTTCTGGTTTCCGAGTCAGGCGGGGAAACCTGAGCCTGACTCTGATCCGGGCTCGAGTAGTGAAGTTCGATTCTCAGGGAACCGAACCCGCTCATCTCTATTTATAATTAGCGACCTGGAGTATGAGTGGTCCAAAACATTAGCCACAAATTAACTAATATTGCATCCTGTGGCCAAATGGCTCAGTGATATGAGCCAGATTGTAGGGTGGCAGCTACTGTGCTAATTCTCTGGAAACCCTCCTGGTTTTCACGTGGATTCCAAATAGTTAATACATTGTTCTAAACCATTCTTCCTTCAGTGTCTTGTCTGTTTTGGCTGAAAACTAAAATACTGACCAATGCTGCCCCTGGTAGCCGGTTTCTGATTGCCATTGTGTGCTTGGCCAAACAAACGGATTCTATTGGCACAGTGTCGAAAGTATGTGAAGATCACAATTTCGTGACAACGGGCCTGATTTGGAAGCAAAGCAAAAAAAAAAGCAAGCAACTGGGCACAACCATGTTGCACTGCAGGTGGGGCAGATGTAACGTGTAGAGAGTTTTAGGTTTGGGTGTGGTTTGTCCAGACTGAAATCTAAATTGCAGTGTAAAAATAAACATTTGTGTGCTACATGCAAAAGCAGTCAGTATTTGCCCTACACAGAAGAAATGTACATTTATTATCTCCCCTTGCACTGAAAAATGGTTTGTTCCAGATACAAAGTTGTGTGCTTTTTTCTGCCTTGCTACAAAATTGGGCACAGTTGCTTGCTTTTTTGCTTTGCTTCCAACGTTTCAGGATGCAGTAAGTATATTTGCGGTGCTGTATGCATCATGAAAGTGCTTGGCTGTGGAATAATGAAAGCTCAGCTGGTAGAAGTATTTTATACTGCAGGGATCCAATGCCTGGGTCTGTGCTGCTTGGAGATACATTCCCAAGGGCTGCGTATTATTTGAAACTTGCACTTAACACATTGGCATGTAAACATTGCACTTGCAAATAATATGCTGCTTTTATTTTATATTTAGTAAACATATAAAAAAATAAAAAAGAAAATATATATATATATATATATATATATATATATATATATATATATATATATATATATATATATATATATATATATATATATATATATAATTAATTTTTCTTTTTCCGCAGACAATCTTCAGCCACTGGGGTTGTTAAATTATAAGGGTCCTGGTCACTGGACCGTTGCTTCTGGCATCCAGGGGCAGGGGTGGGAGCGGTGGTGGATTTATTATTGAAATACACGAGTAGACTCTCTTCTCCTTGTTCTGTCTTTTGGAGGCACATTTGGGGCCTATTTTCCCCCCTCTGTTCATGGGCCTTGAGTTAAACAAAGTTTAATGACTGTTCTTCCATCTCTTAGGTAATGTGAACATAGTTCTCCAAATAAGTGAAGATAGGATGTTTGTGCTCCGTACCCCTGACGGTAGTCTTAAACCTAAACTGAAAAGTGCTAGGACCACTAACTGCTAATGGTAGCTTTCAATACCCCTACAGATCTTTGCTTTTTACTTTTTTTTTTTTTTTTGGCAGATCTTGCCTTTGCTTTCATTTCAGGTCTTTGTGTCTTAAATATAGCATAAGTCGTTTGCCTCCAGATATATAATGCAGTGATCACGTAAAGTAACCTGAGCAGAACACACCCATAGTATACATACACAATCTGATCACATTCCACTTATGGTTCTTCTGCTAATGTATACTGTGTGTGGTTTGGCTGCAGGCGAGTTAATGGCTGGGTGTTTTTTTTTATTTATTTTTTATTTTGTACATTTGGAAAAGGCCTCCTGGCTTTGTGACGCTATGATCTGGACAAGACCAGCATATTTGTAAAATATTTCATCTTGCTGTAAAATTTATTCCACACAGCTTTTCTGGAAACTTACCAAAGGTTGTAGTATTGCCGCCTGCCTCATCAGTTGATGTATATTCAAGTTGAAACACTGGCTCCATAGTGGGAAATAAAACGGAATTAGTGAAGCGCCTCAAGCTGCATCATTTTACTGGATTGGACTTGTTTAACAGCGCATTACGGGACCACCTGATTTCTCCTCGCAGAGGTGTGTAGGAAAATCTGTAGAATTTACCCTAACTAGTAAATATGTATGCAGCCGAGCATTGCGCTCACACATAATTGAATTGACCCTTTGACTTTTTTTTTTTTTTTAAAGTTATTTTTCAAGGCTTATGGGGGTGATTCAACTGTATCCGTGCGCGCATGCTAGCAACTATTTCATTGTTTCTTCGGTCGGGCTCGCAGCATCCTGAGGTGGCAAGCAAAAATGTGCGAAAAGTGTCCCATTGGGGCACCCCAGCAGCGCTTTTCACATGTCCAGTACTTAAGACAGGTGGTTACACAGCTAAAACCACTACTTCTGGGCGTGTTCAGCGCACAAAAACAATGGGCGCCCAGACATTTGCATACCGACCCGCTTTGAGATCTTTCCGAAGTGGCTTTTCAGCGTGATATCTTGTGTCCCTTTTCTTGGTGACCGTGAGATGCCCCTTTCAGTAGAATAGTGTCCATGGCTTCTGTTTTCAGACCTCACATTTTCTGTGTTGGTCTTTGCTTTATTAAGTGGCATGGGAGCCGTGACATGGACTCAACAGAGCTTAAGGTCCTAACACTTAACCACCACGTAAGAAGTCTTCTAACCATAGCAAGATCTCGTTTGTATTTTATTATACGTTGCTGGGCAAAGACTAGGAAACTTGCAGCCGCGTTAACTGTTGGCAGAAAGGCTTATGCTTAACAAGGGTCTGCTTCTAGAGTCTGTTGTACTTCTGATCAACCTTGCTGCAAAATTCTGATGCCCTTTATTTTATTAATCTTGGCAAAATGTTTTGTGTTCTGCAGTAAATATATTGGACACTAGATGGTGATAGTGGGCAATATTATACAATTCACCTGTGTCTTACGATCCATCTGACAATATTTGTTTATATTGCAGGAACCCAAACTATGTCTGGCATAGCCCTGAGCAGACTCGCACAGGAGAGGAAAGCTTGGAGAAAAGACCATCCTTTTGTAAGTATTCATTAATTTGGTGCTTTGCAAATCAGCCCCTTCCACTATTGTGGTGGTTATTTTAATTTTGTGTGTGTGTGAGATACTTCTTTAATGTTGGGTTGTGTGTTGTTTTTTTTTCTCTAAGGGTTTTGTGGCTGTACCAACAAAAAATCCAGATGGAACGATGAATTTGATGAACTGGGAATGTGCTATTCCAGGCAAGAAAGGGGTAAGTCAGAGGTTTATACTAATATTTTTACATATTAATTATTTTACATGAAATTACCATCTTAATTGCTGTAAGTAGCATTTGTGGAATGTATGGCAGTACTAAAACTCAGTTTTATTACAGTTGGAGCAATTTAAAATTCATGCTCAAAATGCAAGTGTAATTACGTAATAAACTGGTTCCCATAGAGATGTTAGGTGCACACATTCCAATGTGGTTCTTGTTTAACCGGATTTTCTAGATGCCCAGCAATATTAGATTGCAAGCTCTCCCTGATGGGGATCGGTCTCCTAGCCTGCCTATGCGTCACAATGCCTCTTGCTGGTCTTGTATGTCACTTGTTTTACACCTTGCCTAGACTTGTGTGTGTTTTTTTTTTTTTTTTTTTTTTTTTTTTTGTGTTTTTTTATGGCTTTTGTTTTATTTTTATTTGTTGCTTTCTGCATTTTTCCGATTGGTTCTGTACATCTTTTTAGCTGTACTATGTGTCCACATACCTCTATCTTCTGCCGTGTTGCCCCATTTGGCGCATTAGAGTTTATGAACATTTCTGCAGCAGCCATAATACCTAAATAAGCAACGGGGTGGCCAATCCCGAAGGCTTGGTGCTGTTGGCAGTGGGAAGGATATGATGCTGTAAGTGAAGGAAAGAAAAATCATATGAGGGAAGAGGGCTCTGCTCGTGAGAGCTTATGATCTAAAGGGGATTGTGAGACTGACAGGGACACAGAGTGGAGACTATGAGCATGGAGTGGTGGGTTAGGATAAGAGCTGGGAAGCACTGATGAAGTTGGTCTTGAGAGCACATTTGAAATTTTGTAACGAGGTGGAGGATCTGATTGGTAGCGTTCCAGTAGTGGGGAGCTGCACAGGGAAAATTCTGGAGGCGGGAGTAGGAGGAAGTAATCAGTTGGGAGGAGAGGCGGCATTCATTTGTTGAGCAATGCATATGGGAGTGAAGCGAAGAGGAGTACTCTGGTGTCCAGAGATGTCTATCTGGTTGTATAATTGGTACTCTGGCTAGCACTTACTGGCAAGCACATTAAAATTGTAACTATTGTCACTCAGTGGTAGACTGTCTTCCAAAAATGGGAGTAAGTATTCCTTGGCATCATTTGGTGATTTGTATATTTAGGATCTGCATGGAGGACTCTATCTGGCATATTCAGTTAGCTGGCTAAAATCCCTGCAGTGCAGAGAAAAGGTATTCGATTATGCCGCACAGCAGGGGTGGCCAGATTTTTGGAGTCTGTAATCTACTTTGAAAGCTGAAAAGCTTTTGTGATCTACTCATGCGGGATAATTTGCGTGCCACAAAAAGGGTGTGGTATAACAAAAAGGGGCGTATCCTTGCTGCACTGGGTGTTATAACTCTCTCGCACGAAATCACTCATTGGCCCCCCACAGGTAAAAACCTCAAACACATATGCCCCCACAGTACCAGATATGCCCCCACAGTGCCAGATACACGTATGTCCCCACAGTGCCAGCTATGTCCCCACAGTGCCACATATGCCCCCAGTGCCATGTGCCACATATGCCCCCACAGTGCCACATATGCCCCCAGTGCCAGATATACTTACTTTAGCTGGCTGGATCCCCGCTGGCTGTCTCCTGCTCCCCGTACCTGCTCCTGCTTCCTGCCGCTGCTGCTGTCCTGCTGCCACTGGCGCTGACTGGATCAACCCAGATCCAGCAGGCGCACAGGCTCCTCACACAGCGTTCCCACATCGCGCGGGTGCGCGGCTGACATGACGTCACCCGCGCAATGCATCATTGGGAACGCTCCGGGCAAAGGCAGCAAGTTACACTTGGATCGCGATCTACCGGTAGATCGCGATCGACGTTTTGGCCGCCTCTGCCGCACAGGAACCCACTGATTCTGTGTAAAATTTGGAATCTGTGGGGTTTCCCCGCGCTTTAACCCCCAGCATTTGGCTTTCTCCCCCCCCCCCCCCCCCTCCCCCTCAGATTGTGAAGCTGTGAGGTTAAGCCCACCATCAATGGCTCACACGTGGGGTAATCCCCCCCCACCCCCCCGCCCTGCTAATTGAATAGTTCTAGCCACTGCAATTAGCTTGCTGCTAATGTAATGTCTTATTACTTCTGCGCTCCACCTATTCGTTAGCGATCGATGTATGTTTGCATAGCTAGTTTGCAGCAAAAGGTCAGCTATTTGGGCAGCCAAACAGCACTTTACGCTCCGCGCCCTTTACTTTTGATGGGTTTAGCGCAAAATGCGTTATGAATTTTTTTTTAATAATGCCCCCTGATCTCTCGTCACTTTAGACAGGAGATGGGGCGCACAGACACAATTGAATTGGTTCCATACTCTTGAACGTGTGTGGGTTTTTTTTTTTTTTGTATTCTCCATACACAAGGTGGGTGCGGACCCATAATTAGTAGCCCACTTTTACACGCAACAGTTGATTAGACAGTTATCGGTTAACATTCAGTAAGCAGTTATGATTAGAGTGGCCTTCTAATCACAACTCTTTCCGGAAATCTGTGGTCCCTTTTTAGGACACCTAACCCCCTCTCTGCCCCACTGTCTTTACCACAACCTTTGTTATGTATTGTGCTTATTCTGCTTGTGTGTTCTGCAGACCCCTTGGGAAGGAGGATTATTTAAACTACGAATGCTTTTTAAGGATGATTATCCCTCCTCGCCTCCAAAATGTAAGTGAAATTTTCTTTTAAAATGTCTAGCTATAAAGTGTATCCAGCATGTCATGACGCTCCAGCTGTTGCCCATCCTAGCTCTCGGCTACTCCAGAAAGACTATCTGTAGTAAATACAGCGAATTATGGTTGATCTTTCTTGGCCTCTGTCCTTTGCTGAATAGCAATGTTGCTGAACTTGGAAGCGGATTTGGGTACCCAAAGTAGATGACTCTTATGGGCCCTACACACATGCCGATGTCACTGCACGATATGAACGATCTCGTTCATTAATGAACGAGATAACGTTCATATCGTGCAGTGTGGAGGCACCAGCGATGAACGATGCGCGGCCCCGCGCTCGTTCATCGCTGGTGCTATGTCGGCTGTGCATGCAGGCCAATATGGACGAGATCGTCCATATTTGCCTGCAAGTCTACAGAGCCGGGTGACGGGGGGGGAGTGAAGAAACTTCACTGCCCCCCCGCCGCCGGGTCGCCCGTATCGGCGGTCGGGCAGCTCGGCTGCACATCGCCGAGTGTGTAGGGCCTATTACTGTACATTTTCCAAAGATTTTGCTCTTTCATCAAGTAGGACTTGGGCACATGCACCCATCGTAACACCCGTAGGCAGAGCACAAAGCAAAGGTGTCTGGGAGGATGTGATTTGTAGTGTTAGGTTTCATTTGTCCTACTCTTTGAGCTATGGTAACGGAGGGGCAGATTTATTAAGCCTGGTGAAGCGATAAAGTGGAAGGTGGTAACGCACCAGCCAATCAGCTCCTAACTGTCATTTTTCAAACCCAGCCTGCAACATGGCAGTTAAGAGCTGATTGGCAGGTGCTTTATCACCTTCCATTTTATCACTTCACCAGACTTAATAAATCTGCCCCTGCATCGGCTGAAGTTAAAGAATACATCTTAAACTATAGGTAGCCCTGATATTTTCTGTCATGGGACTAGTGCTAAATACTGTATTTAAATGGTCTGCAGCCTTCTTGCCATTAAGAAACTTGCACAGTAGTTGACCAAGAACTAATTGTTGCCCCTACACCACACTTACATTAATATCTGTGTGGGTCCAATTACTTTCTCCTATGTATTGCTTGGCTTTAATGTAGTCTGATCAAAACATTCTATGTAATCCGTTCATAAGATGTAAATTTTTGCACATGTAAGCCTGGGTACACAGCAGACGGATGTCGGCGGATCTGCTGATGCGTTGACAGAGCGGCCGATTCTGGTAAGTAAACATACTTGCAATCGGTCGCTCGATGTGTCGGACAGGAGACTCGGCGGGCCGCCTGTACACACAGCCAGATGCTACAATATATCTATAGATATATCTACGATCGGCTGTGCAGCACATCCGACTGTCTGTAAATGTCATTCACAGACACATCTGGTGTACACAACTGCTGACAGGCCTGTGATTTATGGCCTAGTCGGTGTACCCGGCTTTAGTCTTGTGAATCCGTTTTATGATTCATTATGTATCCCTAACTTCATGTTTCCCAGACTTGCCTGCTGATAATTCTTTGTTTCAATAGGTAAATTTGAGCCTCCCTTATTCCATCCAAATGTATATCCTTCAGGCACAGTGTGTCTGTCTATCTTAGAAGAAGATAAGGACTGGAGGCCAGCAATCACAATTAAACAGGTAAGCCTGACATTCAGTAGGAGAGGATGAACAGGAAGGTAGCTGCCACTGCTAATGCCTTCCCTCTCTCCCCAGATCTTGTTAGGAATACAAGAACTTCTAAATGAACCAAATATACAAGATCCAGCTCAAGCAGAGGCATACACAATTTACTGGTCAGTATCTCTTGGGTGTCAGACACATGGCAGACTTCCGATGTGCACTTCTAAAAGCCGGACAATCTATTTGATGTGGGCATACAGTATGTAAACAAATAAATAAAACAAAACATCGAGATAGTTTAAGGGGCCCTACACACTCGGCGATGCGCCGCCGAGGTGCCCGACGGCCGACGAGCAACCCGGTGGCGGGGGGGCAGTGACGGGGGGAGTGAAGTTTCTTCACTCCCCCCGTCACCCGGCTGCATTGAAGTGCAGGCAAATATGGACGAGATCGTCCATATTGGCCTGCATGCACAGCCGACGGGAGATCAGCGATGAACGAGCGCGGGGACGCGCATCGTTCATCGCTGGAGTCTCCACACTGAAAGATATGAACGAGTTCTCGTTCATTTATGAACGAGATCGTTCATATCTTTCAGAATATCGGCATGTGTGTAGGGCCTATAAGGGTGTGTACACACGGTGAGATAAATCTGTAAGATTTTGACTATACTGTATAGTCAAAATCTTATGAAAAGTTATTATTTATTATTATTATTACAGTTTATTTATAGGGCGCCACAAGTGTTTCGCAGCGCCGTACAAAGGACAGTACAGGGCGACAAAACTTAGCATAACAGTAAATAAATAACAAAAATGGAGTGCAGGTAACAAAGAGCAACACAATTCTCAAAACATAATACAGCTAAGATGTAAGTAGCGAATGAGTAATCATTGTACTACTTGGGGCTGGCGGCCATAGATAGAGATGAGCCTTTACCAGCAGGAGAAAAAGCAGGTAAAGATGGTCGCTGAGTGAAATGTGTCAAGAAGAGGGCTTAGACAAGAGGAAAGAGGGCCCTGCTCTGAAGAGCTAACAATCTAGTGGGGAGGGGCAACAGACAGATGACATGAGGTGCAAGCAAGCAGGTAGAAGCTTGATGGTGGTATGCGAGCAAAGCAGAGATGTCCAAGGCATGGGGCAGGGGGATGGAGGAGCAGCCTAAGGACTAGGTTATGCATTGGAGGGGTACACTTTGATAAATAGGTGGGTTTTCAATGCCCGTTTGAAGCTTTGCAAGGTCGGGGAGAGTCTAATGGAGCGGGGGAGCGCATTCCACTGAAGGGGTGCAGCACGGGCAAAATCCTGAACTCGTGCATGGGAAGCAGTGACCAAGGCAGAGGAGAGGCGACGGTCATCAGCCGACCGTAGTGGGCGGGAGGGAGTATGAAGGGAGAGGAGGTTGGAGATGTAGGGAGCAGTGGAATTAGAGATGGCCTTGTATGTGAGGGTGAGGAGTTTGAAGAGGATTCTGTAGGGGAATGGGAGCCAGTGTAGATTTTGTTGAAGGGGAGTGGCAGAAGTGGAGCGGCGAGAGAGGAAGATGAGCCTAGCTGCAGAGTTGAGGACAGATTGGAGGGGAGCGATGTGGGAGCAAGTGAGGCCAGTGAGGAGCACATTGCAGTAGTCGAGTCGTGAAATGACCAGTGAGTGGATGATAAGTTTAGTTGCACTCTGGGAGAGAAATGGCCTGATGCGAGCATTGTTGCGTAGCTGGAACTGACAAGATTGCGCCAGAGCTTGGATGTAGGGTGCAAAGTTAGTTCATATCTCATGTCTAGGCAGCTTGCGATACAGATTCGATCCCGATGCGCGCTCCCGTGGGGTCGGTATCGTAAGGCTAGATTGATTTGCCTGCACAGTCTATCTTGACTATCTAGTGTACAATCTAGTACAAAGTATAGTAAAAATTGGCACTTAGTTAAAATCGTACATAGACAAAATCTCAAGCACAGATTGTACAGATTTTGACTATCTGTGCTATCTGGGCTCTGGGGGAGTTCAAGGGAAATCGCATAGTCAAAATCGAACATAGCAGGGATCTCACCATGTGTACACACCTTAAGAAACCACACTGTGCTATAGAGCCACTAAAAGGACAAAATGGCTTCCATTAAGGACATGTAGCAAAAGCAATATATAATCTGTGAACGGAAAATGTATATATTCTATGATCCTAAACCTAACAGGGCAACTGCATGATCTGGTATGCTCGCACTAGTATTCTGTAATTGTAGCCTCGATGCCTGAATCCTTGTCATCTGTGTTCCATCTCTTCTGATGTGTGCTATCTTGGCTGTCGGCCTGTTAAGTGACTCTGCATTTAGAAAAAAAAAAATAGCTCTTGCCCCATTGCACCTCTGTTCCAGGCACTTTATTATTTGCAATCTGTTTTTCCTTTTTGTATTCTGCAATAGGTGATCTAACCTAAGCTTTTGGTCTGAGCAGTCCCAAGTGTGTCATGGCTGCCTGGGCGAACACAGATTAGTTTTCTGATTTAAGTATATAATTATACAATTATTGGCCCGATTTGCCAATAATTTGGAGAACGACATTACGTTATTGTATAGTGTGTACAAACTACCGTTTCAACAATAATTCTGAAACATCTTGCCCACACACGAACTATCGATTTTCCGATCTGTCGTCCCAAACCAAGAGTCTCACCCACAACTTCCCAATATCGAGCAGTGTAACATAGTAACATAGCATTTGAGGTTGAATAGAGGCAAATTGCCCATCGTGTTCAACCTGTGTGTGCATTCGCAATAATCTGGCCATATTTCCTATGTTTCTCTGACGTCCTAGTGGATGCTGGGAACTCCGTAAGGACCATGGGGAATAGCGGGCTCCGAAGGAGGCTGGGCACTCTAGAAAGATTTCAGACTACCTGGTGTGCACTGGCTCCTCCCACTATGACCCTCCTCCAAGCCTCAGTTAGAATTCGTGCCCGGCCGAGGTTGGATGCACACTAGGGGTTCTCCTGAGCTCTTAGAAAGAATAGACTTAGGTTTTTTATTTTCAGTGAGACCTGCTGGCAACAGGCTCACTGCAGCGAGGGACTAAGGGGAGAAGAAGCGAACTCGCCTGCTTGCAGCCGGATTGGGCTTCTTAGGCTACTGGACACCATTAGCTCCAGAGGGATCGACCGCAGGCCCAGTCCTTGGTGTTCGGTCCCGGAGCCGCGCCGCCGTCCCCCTTACAGAGCCAGAAGCAAGAAGATGGTCCGGAAAATCGGCGGCATGAAGACTCTGTCTTCACCAAGGTAGCGCACAGCACTGCAGCTGTGCGCCATTGCTCCTCTCACACTTCACACTCCGGTCACTGAGGGTGCAGGGTGCTGGGCGCTGGGGGGGGGGCGCCCTGAGGCAGCAATAATAACACCTTGGCTGGCTAAAATACCTCAATATATAGCCCCAGAGGCTATATATGAGGTAAATACCCCTGCCAGAATTCCATAAAAAGCGGGAGAATAGGCCGCGAAAAAGGGGCGGAGCCTATCTCCTCAGCACACTGGCGCCATTTTTCCCTCACAGCTCGGCTGGAAGGAAGCTCCCTGGCTCTTCCCTGCAATATACAGTAACAGTAAGAGGGAAAAGAGAGGGGGGGCATTAAATTTGGCAGTATATATACATATATTATATGAAAAGCAGCTATTAGGGACATAACTCAGTTAGTCCCTGTATGTATGTATGTATGTATATATATATATATATATATATATATATATATATATATATATATATATATATATATATATATATATATATATATATATATATAGCGCTCTGGTGTGTGCTGGCATACTCTCACTCTGTCCCCCCAAAGGGCTTTTTGTGGGTCCTGTCCTCTGTTGAGCATTCCCTGTGTGTGTGGGGTGTGTCGGTACGGCTGTGTCGACATGTTTGATGAGGATAATGAGGTGGAGGCGGAGCAGATGCATTTTGAAGGGACGTCACCCCCTGCGGGGCAGACACCCGAGTGGATGAACTTATGGAAAGAAATGAGTGCACGTATAGATTCTTTACATAAGAAATTTGACGACATGCCAAATGTGGGACAGCCGGGATCTCAGCTCGTGCCTGTCCAGGTGCCTCAGGGGTCGTCAGGGGCTCTAAAACGCCCGCTACCTCAGTTTGCAGACCCGGATGTCGACACGGATACTGATAACAGTGTCGACGACGATGAGTCAAACCTAATGCCTGTCAGGGCCATTCACTGCATGATTGAGGCAATGAAAGAGGTGTTAAACATTTCTGATTTACATCCAGGTACCACAAAAAAGGGTATTATGTTTGGGGAGAAAAAACTACCCGTAGTTTTTCCCCCATCAGATGAACTAAATGAAGTGTGTGAAGAAGCGTGGCTTTTCCCTGATAAAAAATTTGTAATTCCTAAGAAGGTACTAATGGCGTTCCCTTTCCCGCCAGAGGATAGGTCACGTTGGGAAACACCACCTAGGGTGGATAAAGCGCTCACACGTTTGTCAAAAAAGGTGGCACTACCCTCTCAGGATACGGCCGCCCTTAAGGAGCCTGCTGATAGAAAGCAGGAGGCAATCCTGAAGTCTGTATACACACACTCAGGCATTATACTTAGACCAGCTATTGCGTCAGCTTGGATGTGCAGTGCTGCCGCTGCATGGTCAGAAAAACTGTCAGAAAATATTGACACACTAGACAGAGACACTGTTCTGCTAACGATTGACCATATAAAAGATTCAGTCTTATATATGAGAGATGCACAGAGGGAAATTTGCCGGCTGGCATCTAAAGTAAGTGCATTGTCTATCTCTGCTAGGAGATGCTTATGGACTCGTCAGTGGACGGGAGATGCAGATTCCAAGAGGCACATGGAAGTTTTGCCTTATAAAGGGGAGGAATTATTTGGGGATGGTCTCTCCGACCTAGTTTCCACAGCAACGTCTGGGAAGTCAGCATTTTTACCCCATGTTCCCTCACCGCCTAAGAAGGCGCCATTTTATCAGGTTCAGTCCTTTCGGACCCAGAAAAGCAAGCGTGGAAAAGGAGAGTCTTTTCTGTCTAGAGGCAGAGGTAGGGGAAAAAGGCTGCAACAGACAGCAGGTTCCCAGGAACAAAAGTCCTCCCCCGCTTCCTCTTCCAAGTCCGCCGCATGACGGTGGGGCTCCACAGGTGGAGCCAGGTACGGTGGGGGCCCGCCTCAGAAATTTCAGCGATCAGTGGGCTCGCTCACAGGTGGATCCCTGGATCCTTCAAGTAGTATCTCAGGGATACATGCTGGAATTCGAGGCGGCTCCACCCCACCGGTTCCTAAAATCTGCCTTGCCGATTGCTCCCTCAGACAGGGAGGCGGTGCTAGCGGCAATTCACAAGCTGTATTCCCAGCAGGTGATAATCAAGGTACCCCTACTTCAACAAGGCCGGGGTTACTATTCCACACTATTTGTGGTACCGAAGCCGGACGGTTCGGTGAGACCCATTTTAAATTTGAAGTCCTTGAACATGTACATAAAAAAATTCAAGTTCAAGATGGAATCGCTCAGGGCGGTTATTGCAAGCCTGGACGAGGGGGATTACATGGTTTCCCTGGACATCAAGGATGCTTACCTGCATGTCCCCATTTACCATCCTCTCCAGGAGTACCTCAGATTTGTGGTACAGGATTGCCATTACCAATTCCATCTTCTGGAGGGTCGCAGATTCGGCATTCAGGACTGGGTCCTGGTGACCACGGATGCCAGCCTGCGAGGCTGGGGGGCAGTCACAAAGGGAAGAAACTTCCAAGGACTATGGACAAGTCAGGAGACTTCCCTTCACATAAATATTCTGGAACTAAGGGCCATCTACAATGCCCTAAGTCAAGCAAAATCCCTGCTCCTACACCAGCCGGTGCTGATCCAGTCAGACAACATCACGGCAGTCGCCCATGTGAATCGACAGGGCGGCACAAGAAGCAGGATGGCAATGACAGAAGCCACAAGAATTCTCCGATGGGCGGAAAATCATGTACTAGCACTGTCAGCAGTGTTCATTCCGGGAGTGGACAACTGGGAAGCAGACTTCCTCAGCAGACACGACTTCCACCCGGGAGAGTGGGGACTTCATCCAGAAGTCTTCCAAATGATTGTACATCAGTGGGGTCGTCCACAGGTGGACATGATGGCGTCCCGCCTAAACAAAAAACTAGAGAGGTATTGCGCCAGGTCAAGAGACCCTCAAGCGATAGCTGTGGACGCTCTGGTGACACCGTGGGTGTACCAGTCAGTTTATGTGTTCCCTCCGCTGCCTCTCATACCAAAGGTATTGAGAATAATAAGAAAGCGAGGAGTAAACACAATTCTCGTGGTTCCGGATTGGCCAAGAAGAACATGGTACCCGGAACTTCAAGAGATGATCTCAGAGGACCCGTGGCCTCTGCCGCTAAGACAAGACCTGCTACAGCAGGGGCCCTGTCTGTTCCAAGACTTACCGCGGCTGCGTTTGACGGCATGGCGGTTGAACGCCGGATCCTGAAAGAAAAGGGCATTCCGGAGGAAGTCATTCCTACGCTTATTAAAGCCAGGAAAGAGGTTACAGCAAATCATTATCACCGCATATGGCGGAAATATGTTGCTTGGTGTGAGGCCGAAAAGGCCCCAACTGAGGAATTTCAACTAGGTCGATTTCTGCATTTCCTGCAAGCAGGAGTGGATATGGGCCTAAAACTGGGTTCCATTAAGGTACAGATCTCGGCTCTATCGATTTTCTTTCAGAAAGAACTAGCTTCAGTACCTGAAGTTCAGACATTTGTAAAGGGAGTGCTGCATATTCAGCCCCCATATGTGCCTCCTGTGGCACCTTGGGATCTCAACGTGGTGTTGTTTCTTAAAATCACATTGGTTTGAACCACTAAAAACCGTGGATCTGAAATATCTCACGTGGAAGGTGGTCATGTTATTGGCCTTGGCTTCTGCCAGGCGAGTATCAGAATTGGCGGCTTTGTCTTATAAAAGCCCTTATCTGATTTTCCATATGGATAGGGCAGAATTGAGGACTCGTCCCCAGTTTCTCCCTAAGGTGGTGTCAGCGTTTCATTTGAACCAGCCTATTGTGGTGCCTGCGGCCACTAGGGACTTGGAGGACTCCAAGTTGTTAGACGTGGTCAGGGCCCTGAAAATATGTTTCCAGGACGGCTGGAGTCAGAAAATCTGACTCGCTGTTTATCCTATATGCACCCAACAAGCTGGGTGCTCCTGCTTCTAAGCAGACTATTGCTCGTTGGATTTGTAGTACAATTCAACTTGCACATTCTGTGGCAGGCCTGCCACAGCCAAAATCTGTCAATGCCCATTCCACAAGGAAGGTGGGCTCATCTTGGGCGGCTGCCCGAGGGGTCTCGGCTTTACAACTTTGCCGAGCTACTACTTGGTCAGGGGCAAACACGTTTGCAAAATTCTATAAATTTGATACCCTGGCTGAGGAGGACCTGGAGTTCTCTCATTCGGTGTTGCAGAGTCATCCGCACTCTCCCGCCCGTTTGGGAGCTTTGGTATAATCCCCATGGTCCTTACGGAGTTCCCAGCATCCACTAGGACGTCAGAGAAAATAAGAATTTACTCACCGGTAATTCTATTTCTCGTAGTCCGTAGTGGATGCTGGGCGCCCATCCCAAGTGCGGTTTATCTGCAATACTTGTACATAGTTATTGTTAACTAAATCGGGTTATTGAGCCATCTGTTGAGAGGCTCAGTTGTTTCATACTGTTAACTGGGTTTCATATCACGAGTTGTACGGTGTGATTGGTGTGGCTGGTATGAGTCTTACCCGGGATTCAAAATCCTTCCTTATTGTGTACGCTCGTCCGGGCACAGTATCCTAACTGAGGCTTGGAGGAGGGTCATAGTGGGAGGAGCCAGTGCACACCAGGTAGTCTGAAATCTTTCTAGAGTGCCCAGCCTCCTTCGGAGCCTGCTATTCCCCATGGTCCTTACGGAGTTCCCAGCATCCACTACGGACTACGAGAAATAGAATTACCGGTGAGTAAATTCTCATTTTTCCTGTCACTAGGACATCCTCCTTGTGGGTGGACATATGCAAATGCAATGTGATGTGGCAGAAAATTGGTAACTTTAATTTAAAAAAAAAAAAAAAAAAAGGAAGAAAAAATAATAATAAATATATATTGTGTGTAGCTCAGATATTAGTGCCAACAATTTCTTGAAACAATTGTTCGATTGTCGGGTCGACCCAAAAAAATGATGGAGTGTGCCGTCAGGCGTGTGGTTGGGAATCTCTGGTCTAAGCAAAGGGGTATAGTTGCTGTGGATGATCCGAGTGTGCAGCATGCTTGACCTCTTGTCTGTACTTCCACATACCTTCATTTTCAACTTCCATGGCTGGTAATCTCATTGTTTACCATAGGTTCTTAAACTCAGAACTCAAGGCACCCCAACTGTCCAAGTTTTAGGTATAGTCATGGCTCGGCACAGATGGTAAAATCAAATTGATGGAGGTGCTAAGTAAGTCACCTGTGGCCTAGCATGGATATACTTAAAACCTGGACCATTGGGGTGTCTTGAGGACCGCATTTGAGAACCTCTAAGTTTACAGTGAACATCTTTTTAGTTGTTCGGTTTCTAATTCCCTACTGTCCTTGGACCAGGACATTTCAGGCATTGGTGTTAATTGCAGTGGGACTTTTTTAAATTTAAGCTCAAAACCACTTGCAACGTATCTTAAGGCCCGTACACACTGGTCGATGTATCGGCCGTTCTCTTGAACGGCCGATACATCGCGGGACCATCGGCCAGTGTGTACGGGCGATACGTCTGTGAACTCCGTCGTTCACAGACGTATCGCGTCGGCCGCGCAGCACAGCCAATATATCTAACGATATATTGGCGTGTCGCTGTGTGTACGGGGCGGTCGTCCGACCGCCCGTACACATGCTGCGGCGGCCGGCGGTGATTGACAGGTGAACTGAGCGGGCGCGAGCGCCCGCCCAGTTCATGATGTCAGTCACCTGACGGATCGGGCTGTGTGTATGCACAGCACACTGCCCGATCCGTACATAGATATATCTGCAGATCAATTGATCTGCAGATATATCTATTAGTGTGTACCCACCTTTAGTCTCTGGTTGGTTTCTAGTTTCCGGTCTTCTGTATCTTCATTACATGAAAAGTGGTGGAATTCCCCCTTTTATCTTTAGGTGGCTTTGAAAAAGATCAGTAGTTGTCTCAAGGAATCTATTGCCAATAAATTTTGCTGCGCATCCTGCAGGACCTGCAGAAGTTTTAGAACTGCTCCTCCAATTGCAGACCACGTCTGGATGTGTTAGTCCTGCAGCATAGAGTGAACAGATCGGAGTTGCATTTCTAAATCAAACATCCCTTTCATCACTGACTGCCTGGGGTCTCTGCAAATCCGGTCACTATGGCGACCTGGTGCTCGGGATTTGTCGACAATTTTGGTAAAATCGTGTTACATTTTCTTTATTGGTCTCTGGTGTGTGAATTGCCATTAACCCTAGATTTGTTTATTTATTTTTTTCCCAGCCAAAACAGAGTTGAATACGAAAAAAGAGTCAGAGCACAAGCCAAGAAGTTTGCGCCATCATAAGCTTCAGTCATGCGGCATCTTACAATAAAAAAGAAGAAAAAAAAACACAAAAAAAAACAAAATAAAAAAAAAAAGAGGAAGGGATTGGTTAGGCAAGAACTTGTTTACAAAAACAAAATTTTTTTGCAAAATTTGAATGATGCTAACTATAAATAAGTCACTTAGGGGAGGGGGTTATATGTGTGCCATTTTCCATTTTCGCCACTTGTATAAATCTCTAAATTTGCTGAATATCCCCCACCCAGTTTTTTCATACAGGGTCTCTTCCTTCAGTCTTTTTGTATTTTGATTGTTATGATGTAAAACTTGCTTTTATTTTAATATTGATGTCCGTATTTCAACTGCTGTAAAATTATAAACTTTTATACTTCTATAAATCCACTAGTAATCTATAGTTTTTTGTTTTTATTTTATTTTTTTTTATTTTTTTTTTTTCATTTTTTTTTTGTTTTTTGTTTTTTGCTATCCGATGCAGGCATGCTTTAAACAAATGTTTAGAATTATATCTAGCCTATAGCTGGCTGTACTTAAAACCAATGTCCATAATTTCCACCCCCTCCCCTCCCCTAAATTTCCTTCTAGGTCTTTCAGAAACTAGGTTGTATGTCAACCTAGAGCCTGAGATTCGGTCAGTCAGCGTCTTGCTTCTGCATCACTTCCTTTTTGTGTTTATATGGCGTTCTGTCCGTGTTGCTGTTTAGATTAAATAAACTGTTTATATAAAGGTTTTTTTTGTTTCTTTTATCTTTTTCATGAAAAGGACCATACAAGTGGATATCTTTTTGGCTTGTAAAACTGACTTTTGACACTTTCTGTGTATTCTGTATAAACAAAACAAACTATATATTTGACTGTAAATTTTCTTGGAACATGGCAAGGATACCCAGATAATAGCCTGGCATCTTGATGTAATTGGCTGACGTACTGTATGTATTGTAATCTCAAAATGCAGACTTAAATAAACAGCAGTAAACCAAAAACCTGGTAAGTATAATGATCTTTGTTGGAGATCTGGCAATCTCATGAACACTGTACCACTATACTGATGCAAATAAAACAAGAAAATTGGAACTGGATTTGATTTTGGTAAACAAACTGGTTCCTTGTATTGTTTCCAGCAATTTAATGTAGTTAAGAATTTAGTGCTTTCTCTAGGACACGTGTACTGAACTGCAGCTTTAGAGAAGTGATGTGAGGACTCCAAATATTTTTCTTTTTCTGCAAGCGAACGTGCATCATCTTGGGATTCTTGTGTGAATGAAAGAGACCCTTCTCTTTTTACTAGAGTAGGGGGCTGAGACCCGGGAATTTTCTGGGTTTTACACCTGGCACGCATATCTGAAAGGGTTATTACTAGTAGAGACTGGTTTCAGGCTCGTCTCCTGATGACTCTTCTCCTCCTCGCATGCGGCCCAGTCCTCATTAACCTCATAGGGGGGTTAATTGAAAAGTCAGTTGGGTGTCTGTTTTCCTATCTAATAGACAAAAAAAAAAAAAGACACCCAACCAACTTTACAAACAATTGAATTCCCCCCCCCCCCCATAGTGTGTATGTTGCAGCCTTTTCCAAATTGGTACATTGCTACCTGTCCAGCTGCAGGTTGTTATCCCCACCCACTTCAAACCTGAGGAACTGCTGCATGTATGTTCAGGAAATGAGCAGTCACTTGGGGTTAATAATACTAAAGCTTCTAAAACAGAAATGGTGATATTGCAACTAATCAGATGCTATCATTTCTATGTTGCCTGTTAGAAAATGATAGACAGCATCTGCTTGGTTGCTATGGGCAACATCACCAATTCTGTTACAGAAGCTTTAGTAAATTTACCCCGTAGTTTCAGACCCAAGTCAAACAGACCTTTTTAAAATATATAATTACTCCCCACCTCAATCTTACGGATCACTATTACTGTGCAACTGAGTTTTTGTGAGACCATCTTTAAATGTCAGAATGAGAACGGTTTCCTCAATATTTTATTCTATCACTTTATTTATTTCTCTTACGTCCTAGAGGATGCTGGGGACTCCGTAAGGACCATGGGGTATAGACGGGCTCCGCAGGAGACATGGGCACTATAAAGAATTTCAGAATGGGTGTGCACTGGCTCCTCCCTCTATGCCCCTCCTCCAGACCTCAGTTAGATCCTGTGCCCAGAGGAGATTGGGTGCATTACAGGGGAGCTCTCCTGAGTTTCTCTGAAAAAGAATTTTGTTAGGTTTTTTATTTTCAGAGAGCACTGCTGGTAACAGGCTCCCTGCATGGTGGGACTGAGGAGAGAGAAGTAGACCTACTTAAGTGATGGGCTCTGCTTCTTAGGCTACTGGACACCATTAGCTCCAGAGGGAGTCGGAACGCAGGTCTCCCCTCGCTGTTCGTCCCAGAGCCGCACCGCCGTCGTCCTCGCAGAGCCGGAAGATAGAAGCCGGGTGAGTATAAGAAGAAAGGGGGCTCCCTGGGCAGCAATAAACACCTCTACATCTGGCATTTATAAGATTAAAGGCTGCGGAGGCAGTAATTCTATAAATCCCCCGCCAGTTTTGTGATACTTTAAGCGGGAGAGAAGGCCGCCACTGGAGGGGGCGGAGCTTGGTCCCTCAGCACTAACCAGCGCCATTTTCTCCACAGAGATCTGCAGAGAAGCTGACTCCCCGGTCTCTCCCCCTGCTGAACATGGTGACACAGGGCTGAAAAGAGGAGGAGAGGGGGGGAGGGGCACTTGTAAGGCGCAGTCAGTGTATTACATAGTAAATTAATATAAAAGTGCTATTATCTGGGAGATTGTTTCCAGTGTTGGTGGGCGCTGGGTGTGTGCTGGCATACTCTCTCTCTCCAAAGGGCCTTGTTGGAGAACTGTCTCCTTATAACTATATCCCTGTGTGGGGGTGCCGGTACGAGTGTGTCGTCATGTCTGATGCGGAAGGCTCAGCTAAGGAGGTGGTGGAGCAGATGATTGTGGTGTTTCCGTCGGCAACGCCGACTCATGATTGGAAGGACATGTGGAATGTTTTAAATGCAAATGTGACCTTATTATATAAGAGATTGGACAAAGCAGAGTCCAGGGAAAAACCAGGGAGTCAATCCACGGCTTCGACTGGGTCACAGGGCCCTTCTGGGTCTCAACAACGTCCCCTATCCCAAATAGCAGACACTGATACCGACACGGATTCTGACTCCAGTGTCGACTACGATGATGCGAGGTTACACCCAAGGATGGCCAAAAGTATTCATTATATGATTATGGCAGTAAAAGATGTTTTGCATATCACAGATGACCCCTCGGTCCCCGACACGAGGGTGCGCATGTATAAGGAAAAGAAACCTGAGGTGACCTTTCCCCCTTCTCATGAGCTGAACGAGTTATTTGGGAAACTCCAGACAAAAAAATGCAGATTCCCAAGAGGATTCTTATGGCATATCCTTTCCCTGCACAGGACGGGGTACGTTGGGAATCCTCACCGAGGGTAGACAAGGCTTTAACGCACCTGTCCAAGAAGGTGGCGCTACCGTCTCCGGACACGGCAGCCCTCAAGGATCCTGCTGATCGCAGACCGGAAACTACTTTAAAATCTATGTGCATACGGGTGCTTTACTCAGACCGGCTATTGCATCGGCATGGGTATGTAGTGCAGTTGCAGCTTGGGCAGATACCTTGTCAGCTGACCTTGATACCCTAGACAGGGATACCATTTTTATTGACCTTAGGTCACATTAAAGACGCAGTCTTATATATGAGGGACGCTCAAAGAGACGTTGGCTCTCGAACCTAGCAGCCCAACGCCATGGCCATTTCTGCTAGGCGAGCCCTGTGGACCTGCCAGTGGACGAGTGATGCCGACTCAAAGAAGTATATGGAGGTTTTGCCATACAAAGGTGAACTTTTATTTGGGGAAGGTCTCGCGGACCTGGTTGCCACAGCTACCGCGGCTAAATATACCTTTTTGCCTTTTGTTCCCCCACAGCAAAAGAAAACTCCACAATATCCGATGCAGTCCTTTCGGTCGCATAAGTCCAGAAGAGGTTGGGGCTCATCTTTCCTCGCCAGAGGTAAGGGCAGAGGGAAGAGAGCACCTGCTCCGGCTAGTTCCCAGGAGCAGAAGTCCTCCCCGGCTTCTACTAAATCCACCGCATGACGCTGGGGCTCCACTGGGGGAGTCCGTGTCGGTGGGGGCACGTCTTCAGCCAGGTCTGGGTTCTGTCAGACGTGGATCCTTGGGCGATGGATATTGTATCCCAGGTTTACAGACTGGAATTCGAAGAGGTGCCCCCTCGCCGATTTTTCAAGTCTGCCTTGCCAGCTTCTTTCCCAGAGAGGGAAGTAGTGTTAGCTGCAATTCAAAAGCTGTGTCAACAGCAAATGGTTGTCAGGGTTCCCCTAGTCCAACAGGGAAAAGGTTACTATTCAACCCTGTTCGTGGTCCCGAAGTCGGATGGTTCAGTCAGACCCATTTTAAATCTAAAATCCCTAAACCTGTACTTGAAAAAGTTCAAATTCAAAATGGAATCGCTCCGGGCTGTGATATCCAGTCTGGAAGGGGGGGATTTTATGGTGTCACTCGACATAAAGGATGCATACCTTCATGTTCCCATATATCCTCATCAGGCGTACCTGAGATTCGCTGTACAGGACTCTCATTACCAGTTTTAGACGTTGCCGTTTGGGCTTTCCACGGCCCCGAGGATTTTCACCAAGGTGATGGCGGAGATGATGGTGCTCCTGCGCAGGCAGGGAGTCACAATTATCCCGTACTTGGACGATCTCCTGATAAAAGCAAGATCGAGAGATCAATTGCAGAGGAGCATGTTGCTCTCCCTGAGAGTGCTGCAACAACACGGTTGGATTCTAAATCTGCCAAAGTCACACTTGATTCCGACGACTCGACTATCATTCCTAGGCCTGATTCTAGACACGGATCAGAAGAGGGTTTTTCTCCCGATAGAAAAAGCCCGGGACCTCCAGAACATGGTCAGAGACCTGCTAAAACCAAAAAGAGTGTCGGTTCATCAATACACTCGTGTTCTGGGGAAAATGGTGGCAGCCTACGAGGCCATCCCCTTCGGCAGGTTTCATGCAAGGACTTTTCAGTGGGACCTCCTGGACAAGTGGTCCGGGTCCCATCTACAAATACATCAGAAGATAAGCCTGTCCCCCAGGGCCAGGGTGTCTCTCCTGTGGTGGCTGCAAAGTGCTCACCTTCTAGAGGGTTGCAGGTTCGGCATTCAAGACTGGGTTCTGGTGACCACGGACGCAAGCCTCCGAGGATTGGGAGCAGTCACACAAGGAAGAAATTTTCAAGGGCTATGGTCAAGCCAGGAGACTTGTCTACACATAAATGTACTGGAGTTGAGGGCCATATACAACGGCCTAAGACAAGCGGAGGATCTTCTTCGCGACCTGCCAGTTCTGATTCAATCAAACAACGTCACAGCCGTGGCTCATGTAAACCGCCAAGGCGGGACACGGAGCAGAGTGGCAATGGCGGAAGCCACCAGGATTCTTCGCTGGGCGGAAAATCACGTAAGCGCTCTGTCAGCGGTCTTCATTCCAGGAGTAGACAACTGGGAAGCAGACTTCCTCAGCAGACACGATCTCCATCCAGGAGAGTGGGGACTTCATCAAGAAGTTTTAACAGAGATAAAGTCTTTGGGGAATTCCTCACATAGACATGATGACGTCCCGCCTCAACAAGAAGCTTCGGAGGTATTGTGCCAGGTCAAGGGACCCTCAGGCAGTAGTGGTGGACGCCCTGGTGACACCATGGGTGTTTCAGTCGGACTATGTATTCCCCCCCTCTTCCCCTCATCTCAAAAATTTTGAGAATCATAAGACAACAAAGAGTGAAAACCATACTCATTGTTCCAGATTGGCCTCAAGGGCCTGGTATTCAGATCTTCAGGAGATGCTCACAGAAGATCCGTGGCCTCTTCCTCTCAGGGAGGACCTGTGGCAACAGGGGCCCTGCGTGTTCCAAGACTTACCGTGGTTACGTTTGATGGCATGGCGGTTGAACGCTGAATCCTAGCTGGGAAAGGTATTCCAGAGGAAGTCATCCCTACTCTGATAAAGGCTAGGAAGGAGGTGACGGCAAAACATTATCACCGTATCTGGAGGAAGTATGTATCTTGGTGTGAAGCCAGGAAGGCTCCTACGGAAGATTTCCATCTGGGCAGTTTTCTCCACTTTCTACAGACTGGAGTGGATATGGGCCTAAAATTAGGCTCCATTAAGGTACAGATTTCGGCCCTGTCTATTTTCTTTCAGAAGGAATTGGCTTCTCTCCCGGAAGTCCAGACTTTTGTAAAGGGAGTGCTGCACATCCAGCCTCCTTTTGTGCCCCCAGTGGCACCATGGGACCTTAACATGGTATTACGGTTCCTAAAATCTCACTGGTTTGAACCGCTTCAGACGGTTGAATTAAAATTTCACACTTGTAAGGTGGTCATGTTGTTGGCCTTGGCATCTGCAAGGCGGGTGTCTGAATTGGCGGCATTGTCTCACAAGAGCCCCTATTTGATTTTCCATGTGGATAGGGCTGAGTTGAGGATTCGTCCTCAATTTTTGCCTAAGGTGGTTTCTTCATTTCATGTGAACCAACCTATTGTGGTGCCTGTGGCTACGGATGACTTGGAGGACTACACGTCTCTGGATGTAGTCAGGGCCTTAAAAATCTATGTAGCCAGGACGGCTCGGGTTAGGAAGACAGAAGCACTGTTTATCCTGTATGCAGCCAACAAAGTTGGTGCTCCTGCTTTGAAGCAGACTATTGCTCGCTGGATCTGTAACACGATTCAGCAGGCTTATTGTATGGCAGGATTGTCGTTACCAAATTCGGTAAAGGCCCATTCCACTAGGAAGGTGGGCTCTTCTTGGGCGGCTGCCTGCGGCGTCTCGGCTTTACAGCTTTGCCGAGCAGCTACCTGGTCGGGTTCAAACACGTTTGCAAAGTTCTATAAGTTTGATACCCTGGCTGATGAGGACCTTGCATTTGCTCAGTCGGTGCTGCAGAGTTATCCGCACTCTCCCACCCGGTCTGGAGCTTTGGTATAAACCCCATGGTTCTTACGGAGTCCCCAGCATCCTCTAGGACGTTAGAGAAAATAAGACTTTAAACCTACCGGTAAATCTTTTTCTCCTAGTCCGTAGAGGATGCTGGGCGCCCGTCCCAGTGCGGACATAATCTGCAAGGCTTGTATATAGTTGTTGCTTACATAAGGGTTATGTTACAATTGAGATCAGTCTTTAGCTGATACTGTTATTGTTCATACTGTTAACTGGTTGCGTATATTCCAGGTTATACGGTGTGGATGGTGTGGGCTGGTATGAATCTTGCCCTTAGATTAACAAAATCCTTTCCTCGTATTGTCCATCTCCTCTGGGCACAGTTTCTCTAACTGAGGTCAGGAGGAGGGGCATAGAGGGAGGCGCCAGTGCACACCCATTCTGAAATTCTTTATAGTGCCCATGTCTCCTGTGGAGCCCGTCTATACCCCATGGTCCTTACGGAGTCCCCAGCATCCTCTATGGACTAGGAGAAAAAGATTTACCGGTAGGTTTAAAATCTTATTTTTTTTAAAGCCAAACTGACAATTGTAGACTCGGCAGTTGATGTCAGGAAGGTGTGTATTGGGTGGGGTGGGGGGCTGGATCTGGATGTCCCCAACTTGTACACGCTGAGACATCCTTGCCTCGAAGTCCCCTCTTCCTCCTCCCTTCAAATGGTATCATCCCTCTCTTCAGTAGTGATTGTTCCTGGTACTCCCCATACAATTGCACCCTACCCTACACTGCAGGATCGTGTTTTTGAGAGATGGGGGATGTCATTCTAATGCTGCTAATTTAATTCATCTTGTTGGGATAACATATTTCTGCCCATTTCCATTTGATTGTAAAATCTAGACCCATGTGGTATAATATTCAAGTGCAGATTTTAGTATGACCGCCTCAATATAGAATCCTATTTTTTGCCATTTTTGAAAGCTTGGTTAGTACTGAAGTGTGTAGAATATGTATTTCAGCAAACTTGTACAGGAAGCATCATAATTAGCAGCTTTCAAAACCTTTATTAATCCCAAAGGTATTTGCGCACCGAAACGGCGTTGTGTGCCGGGAGCCGCTATGCTTGTATGCATGCTGTAGCCAGCGCATATTGAGAAGTATACTGGTTTTCCATCTGTCGGATTATGCACTTGCACTGTTGGATTAATTAAATCTTTTGAAAGTAGCTAATTGTGCTGGTTCCTGTACTGATACCTGCTGGTTATGTATGAGGTTGCTGCTATGATTCACTCAACCCGGCACCCATTGATTGAATTGAAAGGTGTGCGTGATTATATTTTTGTCAAAATATATATAATATATTGTGTGTGTTTTATATGCTATGGTTGGATTTTATGACATGTCTGAAGGTATAACCAGACTGATGGTATTTTAAAAATTGTATGGGCAAGATTCGACTGGCCCGCGGGTTTCTGCTATGTGCCGAACTGCACGATGGAACCTTGATCATAATTGAATCTGCCCTAAAAGTTTTGTTTATTGAAGAGAGAACAAAAAACGGTTTTGGTACTGCATAACAATGATTAATTGATGTTGGAATGTAAACAGCAAAAATAGGCTCAGAATAGAGGTGGGAAAAACCTTTCCTGTAAAGAAGATAGGGGATTGAAAAAACCGATTTAATGGAAAATATGCACTTTCTTATGAAATGAGAGCTGCTTGATGTTTGGGAGTTCTTACAACATTAGGGAAAATTATAAGCTTTGGTAATTCAGATCTAGTATCCTGTGCTCATGCCAACCCTAACTAAAATCTGTTATCTACCAGTATCCTTCATTACAGTGACGTGCGGTGAGGTCACTGGCTGGGGAGGCACTGGCAACTAACACAACCCCCCCCCCCCCCCCCCCTCCCCAGCTAAAAAAAAAAAAAAAAAAGTGTGGGCCCCTACTCATCACTAAAATTAGCACCAGGCAGAACCAGCCAGGGGAAGTAATGCCATAGCAGGGGAGACACTCAGTGTGGGGTCCCCCTGCCATAACATTAATCAGCCCCCAAGCTAATCAGCCCAGGGCTGGAGTTCCTCGGAAAGTGGGAACCCCAAAAAATAAAAATGGAGTCCCCCCCTCCCGAGCACCACCCCAGGGCTTCCAGCATCTTAACCTGGGGTGGCGCTGCCTCCCCAGGGCTTCCGACGTCTTCCCCTGGGAGGCGGCAGTCTTCAAGCTCTTTTGCATGGCCGCCGCCTTCCCCAGGCTTTCCAGCGTCTTCACCTGGTGGGCGGCGGCTGCTGCTAAGCTCTTCTGCATAGCCGCCGCCCATCCAGGACTTCAGCCTTCTTTCTTCAGGAGCTCTTCACAGCTCCTCCGCCGTCGGACTGACAGCCGCTCCCTCGCGCTGACTTATATAAGTCAGCTGGAGGGGGGCGGGGCGATGACGCGGCTAGCCGTGCTTGGCTCGCGGTGGACATCTTGAATTTAAAAAATGACGCTGAGGCGCCAATTTTTAAACTGGTACCGCTCCGCTGCCAAACTCTGCTACAGGTAAACTTCCGCCGCCCGCACCACCGCCGCAACCCACCGCCAGCACCACTGCCGCATCCCGCCGTCCGCACCTCCGCCACCCACACAGTGATTGACAGTGGATCCAGTGACGGATCCGCTGGCCAATCACTGTGGCCTAACTGACAGGGGCATGCTTTCATAGATTGGAAGCGCATCCCTGTATGAAAGCGGCACCTCTAATGGTGCCGCTTTCCCATGTTATTTCAATGGGCTTTTCCTGCCCATTGCTAAGGCCCCGCCCACGCCCGCCACCTGCTCCCATATCTTTTCTCATTGACAATGGGAGGCACCACGATCGGTGGAATACTAGATTACCATGGGTTATAGATCGGGTCCACTGGAGCCTGGCACTTTAAGAAACTAAGTGTGTGCTGGCTCCTCCCCTCTATGCCCCTCCTAGCAGACTTTAGAAAATGTGCCCAAGGAGCCGGGTGCATTCAGTTGCTCTCCAGAGAGTTTTCTTCAGAAATGTATTTTAGTTTATTATTTTCAGGCACACTGGTTGGCAGCCAGTCTGCTTGCGTCGTGGGACTTAAGGGGGGACTGAACCAACTTCCTTAGAGTTAATGGTTTGTCATCCCAACTGACAGGATACTGAGCTCATGAGTTGGTGATCTCATACTCCCAGAGGGTGAGCCATTGCCGGCAGCATGCCGCCACTCCTTAACAAATGCCGAAGATAGTCGCGGTGAGTGTTACATCGGGGACCCGGTTAGTGGATCCCCGGTGCATGAGGGACAGTGTTCACCCGGCTCCGGGCCGCGGTACACACTGACTACTCAGACTGGTAACAAATAAACAGGGGCTATATACGCTCATTTTACACAAAGTATAAGGAGAAGCCAGTATAAAAATAATACAGGGACTGCGTGCTGTTATGAGGCTTCTGCTTCCCGGAGAGTGGGACCAGAAGCCAAACGGCGCTATTTCCTGCTGCTGTACAGGCTACATGCGGAGACTGCTCCTCCAGGACCCACTGAATCACCATTGTACACTGGTACCAGGGGTTATAGTGAGGGGGAGCTCATTATCAGGAGTTTTACCGCTGTGTGGACAATTACTCAGAGGTCACCCAGCGGGGTGCTGCTCAGTCTGTGGTGTAGTCTGCTGGTTTCCATATCTCGCTGTGTCACTCCATTCAGGGTGGTCTGGGTTAGTGTGCATATCTCACTAATACTGCTGTTTTTTTTCATACTAATCTGTGTATTTTCTGCTCAAGCATGTCTGCTGATAAGTCGGTGTGTACTTTATGCAAGGCTAGGTTTACACCTTTCTCACAGGGGTCCCTTATGTGTACCAAATGCTTCCTTCACAAGGTAGTGATGTGCAGGCACCAGAGTGGATGGAATCATTTAAAACTATGATTTCCAATATTAATGCAGAGTTAGCTAAGCTAGAAAGGCAAATCCTGAAACAAACTATGGGCACGTTTATGGTAACTGCTGCCGTCCACAGACAGGCTCTTCAGCCCCCCCTGTTGGTCTCTCACAAACGCACTCTCCCTCAATTGTTTCTGATTCTGAGCTACCAGAGCTTGATGAGGGAGAGGTTGAGGTGGACGAGGATGATTCCCTGACCCCGGGTGTTGAAGCCCTCATTTATGCAATTAGAGAGGTGTTTAATATCCCTACTAAGGAAGAAGAGCAGGCAGAGGAATTGTAAAGCCAACGTCCTCTGCAACCTTTCCGGTTTCTATAGAATTAGATTCCCTGGCCAGGGTAGCATGGATTAATTCTGAAAATAAATTTATTACCCCTAAACGTGTGTTAAATTCATTCCCCTTCCCTACAGGGGATAGGAAAGTCTGGGAAACCCTGCCGACAGTGGATACCTCTGTGTCCAGGCTGTCATGTAAGATAGTTTTACCTGTACCTGGGGCTGTTTCCCTTAAAGACTCAGCTGATCGCAAAATTCAAACCACTCTTAAATCAATTTATACTGCAGCAGTTGTAGCCCAATGCCCTACCATAGTATGCGCCTGGATCTCTAAAGCCATGGTAAAATGGTCTGATGACATTTTGAAAGGGTTGCTCACACTACCTCAAGAAGAGATAGTTACATTATTACAACACATCCAGGATGCTGCAAACTTTGAGTGAGGCCGTTAAGGAACTTCATATCATTAATGGCCATACCACTGCTATGACAGTATCGGCTCATAGAGCCCTGGGGCTGCGTCAATGGTCAGTGGATGCTGATTCCAAAAAAGGAGTTGAAAACCTTCCTTTTACAGGTGATGCCTTGTTTGGGGAAGAACTGAACAAATGGATATCTCGGGCAACTGCAGGTAAATCTACATATCTGCCGTCTGCTCCGCCACCTGCCAGGCATCCCTATCCTGGACCATCCCTACAGTCCTTTCGGGTGGCCAGATTCAGAGGCAGGGCTAGAGGTGCCTCCAATGCTGCTAGAGGATCTCGTGGTAAGTCCCGTAAACCAGCTGCCACTGGACCTGCAGACCAGGCCTCATGATCCTCTTCAACAAAGCCCTCCGCATGATGGTTGGCCCAAGCAGCTAGGCGACTACAGGTAGGTACTCGGCTTCAACACTTTGCCCACATATGGGCAGAGTCCTGCCGGGATCCTTGGGTGAGGGACCTCATATCCCAAGGATACTGGCTGGAATTCCAGGAAATCCCTCCTCTCCGATTCTTCAGGTCAGGCTTACCAGCTTCACAGGAAGCCAGGGTTTCCTTACAGCAGGCAGTGCAAAAGCTGCTTTCTACAGGAGTTACTGTCCCAGTGCCTCCTCTGCTGTACATAAAGAGGTTTTACTCGTCTCTTTGTGGTTATGAAGCTGGATGGCTCAGTAAGACCGATCTTGAATCTCAAGTCCCTGAACCCGTATCTTCGGGTGTTCAAATTCAAGATGGAATCCCTAAGAGCAGTGATAGCGAATCTGGAGGAGGGGGAGTTTCTGGTGTCCCTGGATATCAGGACGCATACCTGCATATCCCAATTTGGCCCCCTCATCAAGCGTTCCTCCGGTTCGCAATTCTGGACCAGCATTACCAGTTTCAGGCCTTACCCTTCAGTCTCTCCACAGCCCCAAGGGTATTCACAAAGGTTATGGCGGAAATGATGCTACAACTGCGCATAAGGGGGGTGTCCAAATAATTCCAAACCTAGACGATCTCCTGATAAAGGCGTTGTCCAGGGAACAGCTGCTGCACAGCATCGACTTGACTACTCGTTTGCTTACAGAGCACGGATGGACACTCGATTTCCAGAAATCTCACTTGGAACCGTCTCAGAGGATTCAGTTCCTGGGGATGATCCTGGATTCGGTGTGTCAGACGGTTTACCTTCCCAGGGACAAGGCCTTGACTATTCAGTCTATGGTCTGGATGGTGCTGAAACTTCGTGTGGTCTCGTTTCACCTTTGTATCCATTTGCTGGGCCAGATGGTGGCCTCCTAAAAGACAATACAGTGCGGCAGGTTCCATGTGCGACCGTTTCAACTGGATTTGTTGGACAAATGGTCGGGATCTCACCTGCATATGCATCAGTATATAACCCTGTCACCAAAAGCTTACTATGGTGGCTACAAGTTTCCCATCTGATGGAGGGTCAGAGTTTCAACATCCTATCCTGGATGCTGTTGACAACGGATGCCAGCCTCCGGGGTTGGGGGGCTGTGACTCAAGGGGTGCAGTTCCAGGGGACGTAGTCCTTTCAGGAATCTGCTTTTCCAATCAACATCCTGGAACTCATGGCGATTTACAACGCTCTCATACAGGCCTCATCCCTCCGTCGGAATCAGGCCATCCAGGTGCAGTCGGACAACGCCACGGCAGTGGCGTACATCAACCGGAAGGGAGGAACCAGAAGCAGGGCCGCAATGCGAGAGGTGTCAAGAATACTCCTCTAAACGGAAGCCAACGCAAGAGCCATCTCTGCCGTCTACATTCCAGGAGTGGACAACTGGAAAGCAAACTTCCTAAGCAGGCACGACCTCCATCCGGGGGAATGGGGCCTCCACCGTCAGGTGTTTCAACAACTCGTTCACCGGTGGGGTTGTCCACAGATAGACCTGATGGCTTCTCGTCTCAACAAGAAGCTCCGTCGTTACTGCTCCAGAACGAGGGACCCGCAGGCAGTTGCGGTAGACGCTCTGACTGCGCCGTGGACTTACCACTTCGTTTACCTATTTCCTTTGATTCCTCTAATTTCAAGAGTCCTGAAAAGACTCAAAAAGGAAAGGGTTCAGGCAATTCTCATTTCCCACGGATTGGCCTCGGCGGGCCTGGTATGCGGACCTCCTGACCCTGTCATTGGAGGAACCCTGGCCTCTGCCGTTTCTCAAGGACCTTCTTCAACAAGGATCCCTCATCTATCCAGACTTACAGCGGTTACGTTTGACGGCCTGGAGGTTTAGAGGGAAATTTTAACCAGGAAGGGTCTTCCATCCAATGTGGTTTCCACTATGGTTCAGGCCCGTAGGTTACCTCTAAACATTACCACCGTATTTGGAAGAAGTATGTTTCTTGGTGTGAGGATCGAAAATGTTCTGTGGAATTCCGTCTGGGCCAGTTTCTACTGTTCCTGCAAGCAGGAGTGGATAAGGGCCTACGATTAGGTTTCATCAAGGTTCAGATCTCGGCTCTCTCTGTCTTCTTTCAGAGACAACTAGCAGTACTTCCTGAAGTACAGACCTTTCTTAATGGGGTGTTGCACATTCAGCCACCCTTTGTTCCTCCCACTGCTCCGTGGGACCTCAATGTGGTTTTGACCTTTCTCCAGTCGGATTGGTTTGAAAGAAAATAGGTTTAGAGGACTCCTATCACCTTGGCACTTAGAAAGCTGCCCTGAGTAGTGTTCCCTTCCAAAGTGTCACCACACTTTTTTAAATAAAATATGCATTCAAAATTGGTTGAAAGGAATACCACCCAAGCGCTAAACAAATACGTGATACCGGTGAGTTAACCGTGCATATGTAAAACATCAATGTGAAACAAATACTTATTACAAATCACAAACAAACAGAATTGGCTTGGCGCTAACAGCTAAATAGAAAGTGTGTGCATCGATCAACCACAAATTTAATTCAAAGAACACTCTGTTTCAATCGCAGCTGTTTAATTAAGGGAGAGTACTCCACCCTTTATAGTTACCTAAAAATACATACACACCAAAACAGCGCTAATTTAAAACATAAGTGTGCTTTTAATTTTTACACAAATAAAACATATTAAAAAACACATGAATATGGCTAAATCCTAGAAACCGGTTATCCGTGCAAGGTATGACGTAATTAATACAATTAATATAATGCAATTCAGAACAATTAATATAATGCAATTCAGAACATAGAGATTATTAGATATAGTCCGAAGACTCATTCAAATTAATCCTTTGTATAAAAACTCAATCAGTATGACAGTCTCTTGCAGAGCACAGTGAATTAGTCGTGAACCGTTCAATTGATAGCAGCAAGTGAGGCAGTGATTGGCAGTTCACACTGCAACATAGTAGGCGACTGTTCGTAGAAAAGATTTAGAGCAATATTGATAGATTTGACATATATCAATGTAATATCGACTGCCAGGCTTGTATAGAAAGTCAATTAGCTATGAATACAACCTGCTTCAAGGATCCGGAATTGATCCGTTATGGACCGATGGTTGGTGACTCCCGACTCCTGGTGCTTTTAATAGCCGTTTTTGGTGGGTCTTATCCGGAGTTCCAAACGCCACGGGTCCAGGTCTAAGCAGGTGGAATAATTTTAGCACGGCCGGTACCGGACAGTTGGTGAGAGCTCTTACGCGTTTCTCCGCCTGATAATAGCTCAGCGGCTTCCTCAGAGAGATTCTCTCTGAGGAAGCCGCTGAGCTATTATCAGGCGGAGAAACGCGTAAGAGCTCTCACCAACTGTCCGGTACCGGCCGTGCTAAAATTATTCCACCTGCTTAGACCTGGACCCGTGGCGTTTGGAACTCCGGATAAGACCCACCAAAAACGGCTATTAAAAGCACCAGGAGTCGGGAGTCACCAACCATCGGTCCATAACGGATCAATTCCGGATCCTTGAAGCAGGTTGTATTCATAGCTAATTGACTTTCTATACAAGCCTGGCAGTCGATATTACATTGATATATGTCAAATCTATCAATATTGCTCTAAATCTTTTCTACGAACAGTCGCCTACTATGTTGCAGTGTGAACTGCCAATCACTGCCTCACTTGCTGCTATCAATTGAACGGTTCACGACTAATTCACTGTGCTCTGCAAGAGACTGTCATACTGATTGAGTTTTTATACAAAGGATTAATTTGAATGAGTCTTCGGACTATATCTAATAATCTCTATGTTCTGAATTGCATTATATTAATTGTTCTGAATTGCTTTATATTAATTGTATTAATTACGTCATACCTTGCACGGATAACCGGTTTCTAGGATTTAGCCATATTCATGTGTTTTTTAATATGTTTTATTTGTGTAAAAATTAAAAGCACACTTATGTTTTAAATTAGCGCTGTTTTGGTGTGTATGTATTATTACAAATCAATACAATACATCGCTCCCGATGAAGTTCTAGTAGTTTTCTTTGTTCTATTTTCATCCAATGTTGTTTCTCAAGTGTCATCTAAATATTTGTGAAGAATATAAAAAACAAAAATAGTGCACATGTGTAGAAAAGTCTTAGGTTTGAGCAAATGTTCACTTTTATGATCCTTCCTAGTTGAGGTATCTAGGAGCAAAATATAAGCGTACCCCAACTCACACTCTGATATATGCTGATGTTTATATAACGGTATCTTTAGTTTCCTTCTAATTCCACCACCCCATAAGTGTTGTTATATAATATCAAATGTTTTATATAATTAGATACATTTAGATCAGGCGTACCCCACTCACTAAATATATGGAGTGGAGAAAGCCCATAAAGGTATCTTTGTCTTCTTAGGGTGTGGAAAAGTTGCATACCCAAATCACAATGTTCAAGATGGTAACAGGTGCATTAGGGTTTCTTTGCTGTTGTTTCTCCTATAGATAGTCTTTCTCCTCTTTGACTCAATTCCAACAAGTGGTTGTGTTCCAAGGTATGTGAAAAGAAACACAACAATCCCAATGTGTAGTAAGTCTTATAGACCTTCTAAAGTGTAATAAATGTTTTATTTGGATTCTGGATATACCTCAACAGAATCTCTTCTTAAAAATGGATTTTACAATATGTGATTAAGTAGAAAAAAGGGGGCAGAGAAAACATACCCCACTTACAAATTAATAAAGTGATGTGAAGCTTATCAAGGTATCTTTCTCTGGCTGGGTCCACAGGTTATCCACAGGATAACATTGGGATATGCCAGAGCGACAACGGAAATGGCACCAAAAGGTCACGAGCTTTCTGGCCTCCCAGGATGCATCGGGGCTTCACCGTATAATCCCGCCCACGGACTCAGTCAAATCAGTTTTGTGTTTGGTGCGGCAGGAGCCGGACCATGGTCACAGGGCTGCTGTTAATAAAGTGACTTTTCTTAACAGCGTCTTAAACGCATATTAGAAAGAGTCGCTCCAACAACTCCCCACCGGGTCGCAACAATGCTTACCTTTGCGGTACAGTGCTGTCTCGACGGGCGTCTGTGTTGGATGTTCTAGCAGGTCCAGCAGACATGACCAGGCTGTGGCCGAAGCATGGGGAGAAGGTAAGTCTATGGATTTCCTCTTACTAGGGGTTCCGGACACAGCTACACTGTATTGGTGGGGACTATAAACAGTGTGTTGATGCGCCGAACACTCTGGTGTGACAGCGCTACGCTCTAGGGATCATAGGCGCCAGGACTAGGTTGAGGCCGCGATCCTTAAAGTTTAAGTCAACGGGGGGAATCAGACGCTCTCCTGGCCGCCCCTCCCCCAAGTTCATGACCAGTTTCCTCGCGTCTCCCGTCCATGAACTGAATGACCTCACTTCCGTCTCAGACGCTACCACGAGGGTACTCGGTCGCAGCTTAGACGCCACGGTTGTGTACACTAGAGATTACTGTTGTTTCTGCATGTTATGTCTGAAAAAAAACTGTTAAAAACAGAAGTACAATTTTCCTACTTACTTGTAAGTTGTTATGGGGGTTGTATTCTCATATGACAATATTTAATGTCTTAACATGTGACTGACTGCTAGTATGTGTGCTGACTTTTTTATGTCGTCAGTCCTGTTCTGACCCTCAATTCAGGTGCACGGTTGTGGTCAGATTGATCTCACTTCTATATATCCATATATAGGTGATTTTCAGTCACAAATTGTGTAGTCATTAACAGAATATTACCATGTCTGTGAGCGGCAAAAGTGACGAGGAGAATTTATCAGGCACTCCTATATCCCTAACATGTTTATCTTGTAAAACAGGGTTAATTGGTATAGGCCAGTTGGTCACTTATGAGGGGTTGTGTGCGAACTGTTTTGCTTTTCAGCAAAGTAAAAAACAGGATTTGGTTCAACAACCAGCAGAGCCACCATGGAGTATGTTCGCACAGACTTTGTCTTCAATAGCGGACAGGTTAACTCCGGCAGCATCACCCCAGGGGTTAGGTTACACCATTAACCCATACATGCAGCTCCCTTCCTACGGGTTGGTTCCAGTAGCTTCTACAAGTAACCAAGGGACAGGTAAGACTAAGACAGATGCGTCTATGTGGCAGACTACACAAAATGATACAACAGATGATGATACAGTATATTCAAATACTCTGTATGATGATCAGTCGCAGAGTTTTAGTTCAGAGGATGTAGCTGAACTTATTGATGCTATGAAGGCTGTTCTCTCTTTGGAAGATAAACAGTTTAAAAATCTAAAGCACCTGTGTTTAAACGAACAAAGACAGTTAAAACTGAATTCCCAGCGTCAGATGAGCTGACGGAAAGGATGAATGAATCCTGGGCGACGCCCAGTAAAAAGTATAAGATTCCGAAAAAATGAGATTCTTATTATCCATTTCCAGCTGCGGATTGTTCGAAAAGAGAAGTTCCTCCGAAAGGAGATGCACATGTACTGCGACTTGTGCATAAATCTGCTTTACCACTGTCATCTACCTCATTAAATGATGTCACAGACAGAAGGGTAGATAGCTTCTTGAAAAATATATTTTATCTCGCAGGAGCAGTGGTAAGACCTGCTATGGCTTCGGCCTGGATAGCAAAGGCAATGGGCGAATGGATAGAGGAACTAGAGAATGGCCTCTCTCCTCCTAATAGGGAGCAAGAGTATCATTTGAGCCGTTTGAGACAAGCCGCCCAATATTTGGAAGAAGCAGCAATTGATATGGGTACAGTTGCTTCTAAAGCTTCAGCCTTGACAATAGCCGCTCGTAGAGCAGTTTGGCTACGTACCTGGAAAGCAGATCCTGAATCCAAGAAAGAATTGGAAGCATTGCCTTTTATTGGTAATATATTGTTTGGAAAACAATTGTCTGATATTCTAGAATCGGAAGCTGAATCAAAAGAAAGTCAGATTTCCGGCTAGTTATAACCCTAAGACTAAGGGTTCAAAGTTTCGCCCATTTCGAAGGCAAGGCAAAGCGAAAACTAAAGAGGAGTCTAAGCAACCCCAGTCCAATAGATTGACCAGGGGTAGGAAGCAATGGGCTAGTAGAAAGCCAGCTTCCAAGCCTGAACAGAAACCATCAGCCTGAAGAGACGGACCTCTGCCTGGAGGATTCCAGGGTTGGTGGCCGACTCCTTCATTTTGCACACATATGGCAACAGTCGACAACAGATGCTTGGGTGCAGAAGGTGGTATCTCAAGGGTATGGGTTCCCATTCAGGAGGCAGCCTCCTCAAAGATTTTTTTGCACCAGCCCGTCTCGTATACTGTCGAAGGCCAATGCCCTGCAAGAAGCAGTTCAAAAATTACTGCAGTCAGGTGTGATTGTCCCAGTACCTCCATCACAAAGGGGACAGGGGTTTTACTCTAATCTGTTTCTGATCCAGAAGCCAAATGGGTCATTTCGACCAATTCTCAATCTGAAAATGTTAAACAAATACATTTGGATTCCAAGGTTCCACATGGAGACTTTACGCTCCATAATGTTGGCTATGGAACTGGGAGATTACATGGTATCTCTGGATGTACAGGATGCTTACCTACATGTGCCTATAGCACGGTCTCATCAGTGTTACCTCAGGTTTGCCATCCTCCAGGAACATTTTCAGTTCCAAGCCTTGCCCTTCGGGCTAGCAACAGCACCCAGGGTGTTTTCCAAAATTATGGTGGTTATGGCAGCTTATCTCCGCAAGCAGGGGATAAGAATATTCCCATACCTAGATGACCTGTTAATCCTAGCACATTTGTAGGAGTTACTTTTGAGCCATCTTCAACAGACAGTAGTTTGTTTACAGAGACACGGGTGGCTCATAAATTGGGAAAAGTCATCTCTGAATCCGTCACAGTGGATAGTTCATTTGGGGGCCATATTGGATTCAGGTCTACAGAAAGTTTTCTTACCAGAGAAAAAGATAGTCAATGTGCAGGTCATGACTCAGGAAGCGTTGCACACCCAGACAACGTCAGTCCATGCAGCAATGCGACTGTTGGGTCTGATGGTATCAACCTTCGACATGGTGGAACATGCGCAATTCCACTCCAGACCATTACAGCACCTTATTCTGACCAAATGGAACGGAAATCATCAGACGATAAAAAAGCAGATGATAAAGTTTCCAGTAAACGTAAAAAGGTCTCTAGCGTGGTGGCTACAGACAGACCATTTAAACAAGGGGAGACCCTTTTGGATAAAAGAATGGCAAGTCCTGACAACAGATGCCAGTCTTCAAGGCTGGGGTGCGGTACTCGGAAGCCTTTGGTTCCAGGGAAAATGGACCGTAAGGGAAAGTCGCCTGCCAATAAGTCTGTTGGAAATAAGGGCCATTTATATGGCTCTAGTTCAGGCAAAGGACAGTCTGCAAGGAAGACCGGTCCAGATTCGCTCAGACAATGCGACAGCAGTAGCGTACCTCAATCATCAAGGAGGGACTCACAGCAAAAGATTGATGGAGGAAGTAACTCCCATTCTAAGATGGGCAGAACTTCATCTTCCAGCATTGTCCCAGGTGTACTGAACTGGGAAGCGGATTTTCTCAGTCGACACACCATTCGGGAAACCGAATGGGCATTACACCCAGAAGTGTTTCAGACCATAGTGAACAGATGGGGTCTACCGAAGATAGATCTCATGGCGTCTCGTCTAAACAACAATGTTCCGAGATACGGATCAAGAACAAAGGATCCCGGAGCGGTCCTTGTAGACGCACTGTCAGTAAATTGGAAATTTCATCTGGTGTATCTGTTCCCTCCAATATCTCTGTTACCCAGAGTAGTGAGAAAACTAAAGCAAGCAAAGGGAGCCATAATTCTAATAGCTTCAGCTTGGCCAAGAAGGCATTGGTACACAGATCTACTGAGAATGTCCGTGGAAGCACCGATACTGCTTCCTCAACATCCAGATCTGCTAATGCAGGGTCCTTGTTGTCACAGCCATCTGGATCATCTGTCTTTGACGGCGTGGCTGTTGAAACCTCTATCTTAAAAGCTAGAGGATTTTCAAAACAAGTAATCCAAACTATGCTTAGAGCAAGAAAGCCTTCTTCAGCTCGTGTTTATCATCGAATATGGCAAGCCTATATTCATTGGTGTACTGAAAAAAGTTTGAATCCAAGATCATTTAAAGTATCCAGGATTTTGGATTTCCTTCAAGCAGGATTGGATAAGGGTTTGAAAGTAGCTTCCTTGAGAGTTCAAGTATCAGCGTTAACTGTATGGTTTCAGCGAAAGATCGCTGATTTACAGGATGTGCGTACTTTCAGGGAGTTGTGCATATTCAACCTCCATTTGTTCCTCCTGCAGCTCCCTGGGATTTGAATCTAGTTCTTAAATTCCTCCAGGGACCTCAGTTTGAACCACCAGATCTTAAATGGTTAACGGCTAAAGTACTCTTTCTACTGGCAATGGCCTCAGCTAGAAGAGTATCAGATTTAGGAGCGCTGTCGTGTAAGTCTCCTTTCCTAAGTTTTTTTCCAGATAGATCAGTTCTCAGAACTAGATCTGGTTATCTTCCGAAGGTGGTTTCAAAGTTTCACCTTAATGAAGAGATTGTAGTCCCAGCTTTTCAGGTATCGGGACTTTCTGCGGGAGAAGCGTCGCTGGACGTAGTCCGAGCATTAAGAATCTACATAGATCGTACTAGTGCCATCAGAAAAACAGATTCTCTCTTCATCCTCTACGGATTCCATAGAAGAGGATGGCCTGCTAGTAAACAGACGCTCGCAAGATGGCTCCGAATGGTAATATCAGAAGCTTATTCTCATGCAGATCTCCCTACTCTGGCTAATGTCTCTGCTCACTCTACACGTAAGGTAGGTCCTTCATGGGCAGCACAACAGGGTGCTTCAGCAGAACAGATTTGTAAGGCAGCCACATGGTCTTCCATAAACACATTCATCAGACATTATGCCTTGGCTACTTTTGCCTCTCATGACGCAGACTTCGGGCGAAAGGTCCTCCTGTGTAATCAGGAGCGTCGCCACCACTAAAACTGGCTTTGGGAATCCCAATGTTATCCTGTGGATAACCTGTGGACCCAGCCAGAAAAATAGACGTTATGGTAAGAACTTACCGTTGTTAACGTAATTTCTCTTATGTCCACAGGTATCCACAGGGGTCCCACCCTGACTCACCTGATTTGAGGATCTTGACAATCACTAAACCTCTTCCCTCTTGTATGGAAGGGTGTGCATGTGTGTTCTTATCGCCTAAATAGGTTTCTACCTGATGCTCCTGCCTAATCGCTGTGGAAAGAACTGATTTGACTGAGTGAGTGGGCGGGATTATATGGTCCTGGAAGGCCAGAAAGCTCGTGACCGTTTGGTGCCATTTCCGCTGTCGCTCCGGCATATCCCAATGTTATCCTGTGGATACCTGTGGACATAAGAGAAATTACGTTATCAACGGTAAGTTCTTACCATAACGTCTATTTTAGCTCTAGACTTTCCAAAATTGTGCCCGTTATGGTTATATTTGCCCACTGTCTCCCAAAAGTATGGATGGATGGTGGGCGTACCCCACTCACTAGAAGTAGATGGAAGCGCTTGCCCATAAAGGTATCTTTATGCAGGTAGGTAACTTTAATAAGCGTACCCCACTCACAGTTAGGAAGATTATATCCATGCACATCAAGGTATCTTTATCCCTTGCCATCCATGTGTATATCCTTTTTAAGGTTTCCAAATCACTCCATACAACTCCAAACAAGATCGAATGTCCACGTTTATGTCAAAAGTTAAAAAACGTATTTATTCCAAAAATAACTCCAAGACAAGGTATGTACAATAGTAGAAAATAGGGACAGCAGTCCAAAATATGTACAAGTGAGAAATTGACATTCCTCAAAAAAATCAACAACAAAAATATTAAAAGTCACAAGAAGTTTACCTTTTTAAAAATGATCCCAAGGTAAAAGAAAGGCTGTCCCGACTAAGGAGTGTGGACAGCCTTTCTTTTACCTTGGGATCGTTTTTAAAAAGGTAAACTTCTTGTGACTTTTAATTTTTTTATTTTTGGGGGGAATGTCAATTTCTCACTTGTACATATTTTGGATGGTTGTCCCTATTTTCTACTATTGTACATACCTTGTCTTGGAGTAATTTTTGGAATAAATAAGTTTTTTAACTTTTGACATAAACGTGGACATTCGATCTTGTTTGGAGTTGTATGGAGTGATTTGGAAACCTTAAAAAGGATATATACATGGATGGCAAGGGATAAAGATACCTTGATGTGCATGGATATAATCTTCCTAACTGTGGGTGGGGTACGCTTATTAAAGTTACCTACCGGTCCTGCATAAAGATACCTTTATGGGCAAGCGTTTCCATCTATTTCTAGTGAGTGGGGTACGCCCACCATCCATCCATACTTTTGGGAGACAGTGGGCAAATATAACCATAACGGACACAATTTTGGAAAGTCTAGAACTAAAAGATACCTTGATAAGCTTCACATCACTTTATTAATTTGTAAGTGGGGTACGTTTTCTCTGCCCCCTTTTTCTACTTAATCACATATTGTAAAATCCATTTTTAAGAAGAGATTCTGTTGAGGTATATCCAGAATCCAAATAAAACATTTATTACACTTTAGAAGGTCTATAAGACTTACTACACATTGGGATTGTTGTGTTTCTTTTCACATACCTTGGAACACAACCACTTATTGGAATTGAGTCAAAGAGGAGAAAGACTATCTATAGGAGAAACAACAGCAAAGAAACCCTGATGCATCTGTTACCATCTTGAACATTGTAAGTTGGGTATGCACCTTTTCCACACCCTAAGAAGACAAAGATACCTTTATGGGCTTTCTCCACTCCATATATTTAGTGAGTGGGGTGTGCCTGATCTAATTGTATCTAATTATATAAACATTTGATATTATATAATAACACTCATGAGGTGGTGGAATTAGAAGGAGACTAAAGATACCGTTATATACACATCTACATATATCAGAGTGTGAGTTGGGATTGGTTTGAACCCTTGCAGAGGGTTGACTTGAAATACCTGATGTGGAAGATTGTTATGTTACTGGCCTTGGCTTCGGCCAGGCATATGTCGGAATTGGGGGCCTTGTCCTGTAAGAGCCCTTACTTGGTGTTTCACGAGGATAGGGCGGAGCTCAGAACTCGCCCACAATTTTTGACGAAAGTGGTATCGGCCTTTCATGTGAATCAACCTATTGTGGTTCCAGTCTTATCCGACACTTCAGTTGCTCCAAAGTCTCTGGATGTTGTACGGGCTTTGAGGATTTACATCAAGAGGACGGCTCGTCACAGGCAGTCTGAATCGCTCTTCATCCTTTATGATGCTAAGAAAATTGGTTGTCCTGCCTCCAAACAGTCCATAGCTCGTTGGCTCAAATTTACTATCCAACAGGCCTATACTTCGGCGGCTCTGCTGCTGCCAAAATCTGTTCAGGCCCACTCCACAAGGTCGGTGGGTACTTCCTGGTCGGCTGCCCAGGGGCGTCTCGGCATTACAGTTGTGCCGTGCAGAAACTTGGTCTGGTGTGAACACCTTTGTTAAATTCTACAGGTTTGACACCTTAGCCAAAGATGACCTTCAGTTTGGTCACGTGGTTTTGCAGGGGTCTCAGCACTCTCCCACCCGTTCTGGGAGCATTGGGACGTCCCCATGGTAATCTAGTATTCCCCATTATCCACTAGGACGTAAGAGAAAATAGGAATTTAATACCTACTGGTAATTCCTTTTCTCGTAGTCCGTAGTGGATACTGGGCGCCCGCCTCCGTGCTTCGTTTCTGCTTACCTGGTTGTAAGTGGTATGGTTGGGTTTGCTGTTGCTTCCCTGTTCCACGTTTGATTAGCGTTGCTATCCTTCTATAGTTAGCGTTGCTTTCCTCTGTTCTGGTTAGCTCTGCTATCTTATTGTTTGTGCGTTGGTTCGTTACCTCACCGCTTTTGTGTTATATCCTTCTCTCAAAGTATGTCCGTCTCCTTGGGCACAGTCTCCTAGACTGAGTCTGCTAGGAGGGGCATAGAGGGGAGGAGCCAGCACACATTATTAGTTTCTTAAAGTGCCAGGCTCCAATGGACCCGATCTATACACCAAGGTAATCTAGTATTCCCCAGTATCCACTACAGACTACGAGAAAAGGAATTACCGGTAGGTATTAAATTCCTATTTTCTACTGGGTATCTCGGCTGCATTAATCTCTTCTAATACAAACACTACAATCCCGAGGTCTTCACGAAACTGCTCAATTCTGGTTCTCATCCTACTTATTTTGGATTCCAGTATCATCTGTACATGGATGAAGCCAAAATGCAACTAGCCTTCCAGATCTCTCTCCATCCGTGTTTGGTTGGCGTCACTGAAGCTTCATCTTGGATGTCATTTTGTCACCTCAAATTCAATCTTTCAGAAACCTAGTTAAAAAGAAACAACATTTCCAAATGGCTAATAGTAGTTACTGACCTGACCTCCTTTTCTGGTGCCCCCCCCCCAAAAAAAAAAAGCTCAATGCCTGGGTGTCATCCATGTCTTAGAATCTGTATCCAAATTTGGTTATACTACTTAGCTGTATGTAACATGACTAACCACATAAAACTAAAGCTGGTCACACATCTTAAGATTCCAGAATGCCTGTTCAGACAAGTTGGTAAAATCTATTTTATTTAAGTTTTCAGAGCATTTTCTGGCGTTTGGAAGCAGACACCTGTAGATTGCTCATATACATTACCAGATTTTCATTCCAGTCAGCCATTTAGTCTTTATACTGTATGTGTGGGCAGGTTAATTAATGCACACAGTTTATCCTGCGTTTATTACAATAGTCTCCTCTCCAGCTCTTCCCCTAAACACACTTTCCCCCCCAACAATCTGCAGTATATTGAATGTATAGTAGCAGATTCTGCTGTCTCGCAAAACGTCCTGCTGCTCCTCCCGGCTGTCTGACCATAACAATATAAAATACTTACACATAAAGCTATCATGTATACTACACCAACCTACATCTCTGCTTATCTCTAATGGCCAACCTTACATTTCTTCCAGGTCACCGCCTCTTCTCTGCATACATTTTCTCCTCTACACTCCCTAACAGCTCTCATTGATGGTTACAGAGCTTTTTTCGGGCTGCGCCCACTCTGTGAAATGTCCCTTCCCCTCCTTGCACAGCATGATTTATACCTGCCAAACCTTCAAACGTTCCCTGAAAACTCTACTCTTCAGGCAGCCTATGAAATTCCAGAACCACTCGCATAACCTCCATAAGATTATATAGTAATTACTTCCTGTCTACACAGTTCACACACAAAATTACATTTTCCACACTAACACATACCACTGACCCCTGGCCAACATACCTGTGTGACCTGGTCATACAGCCACTAGAAACCTCTGCAATCTGGCTGGACCATATGCAATATGTAGCACTTATCCTAAGGCATCAAACCTCTACATCCCTACATATTGCAAGCTTGTGATGAAGGCCCTTTTAATTCTCTCTCTTATTACCCAGTCTTGTTTTATTACGGTTCTGTTCCCAAGTGTAAAGAGAAATGGAATATGCTGGCATTATAGAAGTAAATGTTAATAAAGAAAAAATATATTGCTGAGGTTGCTTTATAAGAAAGATTAAACCTATAGCACTACTGTAATCATAAATTATATTGCACGGAATTGGAGAAATATTTGGTTAGTGATCACAGATGTCGCATTGAATTATGTGCTAATTTTTTTTTCTTAATATACTGTAGGTTTCCAGTCTCATGTATGTGAATAAGGGTCTATGTACTATGGCTTGAAGAGAGGTAAAGTGGACGGAGATCAGAGATGTCACAGGCTGTGTTTGAAAAATGACAGAAGCTGATTGGCTGGTACTTTATCTCTGTCCACTTTATCTCTCACCAAGGCTAAACAAATAGACCCCTAAGGCTCTGTGTGATTTCTGTATGCAGAATAGCTTGTTTCCATATGGTTTGTAGTACCTATGTACAGTATATACACTGCTCAAAAAAATAAAGGGAACACTAAAATAACACATCCTAGATCTGAATGAATGAAATATTCTTATTAAATACTTTGTTATTTACATAGTTGAATGTGCTGACAACAAAATCACACAAAAATTATCAATGCAAATCAAATTTATTAACCCATGGAGGTCTGGATTTGGAGTCATCTCGGTACCTAATGGCAGTCAGGCTACCTCTGGCGAGCACATGGAGGGCTGTGCGGCCCCCCAAAGAAATGCCACCCCACACCATTACTGACCCACTGCCAAACCGGTCATGCTGGAGGATGTTGCAGGGAGCAGAACGTTCTCCTTGGAGTCTCCAGACTCTGTCACGTCTGTCACATGTGTTCAGTGAGAACCTGCTTTCATCTGTGAAGAGCACAGGGCGCCAGTGGCGAATTTGCCAATCTTGGTGTTCTCTGGCACATGCCAAACGTCCTGCACGGTGTTGGGCTGTAAGCAGAACCCCCACTTGTGGACGTCGGGCCCTCATACCACCCTCATGGAGTCTGTTTCTGATCGTTTGAGTAGACACATGCACATTTGTGGCTTGCTGGAGGTCATTTTGCAGGGCTCTGGCAGTGCTCCACCTGTTCCTCCTTGCACAAAGGCGGAGGTAGCGGTCCTGCTGCTGGGTTGTTGCCCTTCTACGGCCTCCTCCACGTCTCCTGATGTACTGGCCTGTCTCCTGGTAGCGCCTCCATGCTCTGGACACTACGCTGACAGACACAGCAAACCTTCTTGCCACTGCTCGCATTAATGTGTCATCCTGGATGAGCTGCACTACCTGAGCCACTTGTGTGGGTTGTACCCATGTACTCATGCTACCACTAGAGTGAAAGCACCGCCAGCTTTCAAAAGTGACCAAAACATCAGCCAGAAAGCATAGGAGCTGAGAAGTGGTCTGTGGTCACCACCTGCAGAACAACTCCTTTATTGGGGGTGTCTTGCTAATTGCCTATAATTTCCACCTGTTCTCTATTCCATTTGCACAACAGCATGTGAAATTGTCAATCAGTGTTGCTTCCTAAGTGGACAGTTTGATTTCACAGAAGTGTGATTGACTTGGAGTTACATTGTGTTGTTTAAGTGTTCCCTTTATTTTTTTGAGCAGTGTATTTATATATAATACTGTATATACTACATTATATATATATATTTTTTTTAGAAAATTAGAATTATTTAATCTGCTCAGACAGATTTTGTTGATACAACACCACCACCACCACCACCACCACCCATGAAGCTGGTGTTTCCTTGTGAAGAGTCATTTGCAAGGGAGGGTGGTCTTCAGTTTGCCGGCGGCCAAGCTCCCGACGACCAGCATACCGGCGCCGAAATCCCGACCGCTGGCATACCGACAGCTTTTCTACCTCTTGGGGGTCCACGACCCCCCTGGAGCGAGAATAGATAGCGTGCTCATTTGCGCTCGCCCAGCTGTCGGTATGCCGGCGGCCGGGATTCCGGCGCCAGTATGCTGGCCGCCGGCATAACATACTACACCCGCAGGGAATGTAGGATCTTCTGTCACTGTGAAAAGTTTACAACCTGAAGTCAATGGCAGAGCCTCTGCATTAAGTATAGGCTGCACCATTTCACACTGTCATTCAGGTCCAACAAATGCCTATGAACTTTTTGGAGTGTGAAAATTTATTTTTGTGGTATATGTGAGCGTGTGTGTGTGTGTGTGTGTGTGTGTGTGTGTGTGTATATATATATATATATATATATATATATATATATACATATAAATAAAATATACTTTTTTATTTTTATTTTTCCTGCAGATTGCCTTATATAATACAGCTGCATTTATAGACTGTGCTGCACCAGGATATAGGGACTAATTCATACTTGCCTACTCTCCTGAATCCTGAGGTAGACACTCGATTTTTGGGGTAGACCTCCCATAGTGCCGGAAGAGTGGGCAATCCTCCGGCATCCCGCCCACTGCCTAGTGAAGCGGGCAGAATGGGGAGATTAATGCAAAGAATCCTGGGGTCCTCGAGGAAGGGATGTGGTCTAGTGACACATTTCTATGTAAATGTGCCATTTTTTGACCCCACCCTTATGCAAATGTGTGCCAATTACGGTAATTTTTCCACAAAGGGGTGGGGCTTAATGAAAAAACCTGGCCCCCATCACCGCCCACCTGCATGGAGAAGCCCGGCGAGGACAACAGCAAAGTGGCCCAATTCAAGGCTGTATGCAAACCCGATGGTTTACGTACGTCTCTGATGGTGTGAGGTCTTCAGACACAACAGCGGAACACAAACGCTTGCAGTGGGTGTCTTTGTACTACAGACGCCTTCTGCTGCTTTTACATATTTTAGCACAGCCGCTGCTTAAAAAGACACAGCAGCTGTGCTATGGAGACCATTGCTGGTTCTGCCCCACAGTACTATTTGTTTAGACCAGTGGGTAATGTGTAATGGGGGAGGCCTAAATTTGTGTGTACTGTACAAATAAAACATGTGTTGTTGGATTTATTTGCTCCCGTTCCACCACTGCTTCACTCCAAAGTATACTTCACACCACCCCTAATGGCCTTTCGCCAAGTGCCGCACAGGTTCTGTCTCCCTGCTTCCTATCTACCTAAGCGCAGCCTGCCATTGAGAGAGAATGGGTGTGCTTGCTTTATTTATTTAAATTGGGAGGATGTATAAATGGACTAAAAGAGTATGTGCTTGATTTTAGTGAAATGCTTGCAGAGGTTCCACTCATCAGTAATAATCCTGCAACTTCTGTTAAAGTACCAGAAACTTGTAGCCAACCTTTGATGGGTGTGGTATATGGCATGGGGTTCCACACTTTTTGCACATTTTTGGGGGGTTCCACATGCTAAAATATTATGGCAAGCCATTGTATTTTTTACTACTAGAACAGTTGACCACCTGTAACAGTAGAACTCGTAATTTATTTTAATCGGTAGCCATTTTCCAGCCACATGCACCACCATTGTTGACACCCCCTCCCAACTATATAGAATATTGGAGTCTTAAAGGAGTTGACCTTGTAAAACTCAGTATGGGCAGATTGGTTTGTTATTACAGATTGGGCATCCGTTATCCGGATACCAGTTAACCAAAATATTCAGAAGACTGGAATATTTTGGCACTGTAGTGATGTAATGATGCCACTGGAGTCCGCTGCCAATCACAGACATGTGGGTGAGTGGCTTTCCCTCACCATTCCCTCACTTCACTCCCAAGACCCTCTGCTGACTCCCTCGACACACTGGACCCAACCGACGCGCCGAACCCCCGGGACCCATCCAGATAACAGGTATTCTGTTATCCTGAAAAATCCCATATCCGGAATGCCCCTGGTCCCGAGCATTCTGGATATGAGATACTCAACCTGTATTAGAAGTGTAGCCTAATTTGTCTTCGCTATCCATTCTTCACTGATGACAACTTTGTGGTTACACCATAGGTTCTCAAACTCTGTCCTCAGGACCCCACACAGTGCATGTTTTGCAGGTAACCCAGCAGGTGCACAGGTGTATTAATTACTCACTGATACATTTTGAAAGGTCCGCAGGTGGAGCTAATTATTTGACTTGTGATTCTGTGAGGAGGCCTGGAAAACATGCACTGTGTGGGGTCCTGAGGACCGAGTTTGAGAACCTGTGGGTTACACAGTTGATGTCTTACTTCCTTCTGTTATATAACAGTTTATGGGGGAGCTATATCAAGCCTTCTGTAGAGTGGAGAATAGCTCTCTGATCTGGTGCTTCTAGCACACACTGGGCTTAAATACAGTCCAGAGTGTGCTAGAAGCACCAGAGCAGAAAGTGATAACCCAGGCAGGAAAAAGGAACTTGTGACAGGTGCAGAGTGCTATAATGAATACTAGAGAAGTTGCCCATATCAACTTCTACCTGGCATTTATCAGGTAAATTCTATAAAATGATAGGTAGAAGGTGACTGGTTATTATTATTATTATTATTGGCAACTTCTCCACACTAGAAGGCTTGATACATGTTAAGGTGTGTACACACGGTGAAATCTTTTCTTCCGATTCTGACTATATAGTCAGAATCGGAAGAAAAGATAGTGCAGATCGCAAGGTGACAGTCACCTTGCGATCCCGATTCGATGCCGATGCGCGGCCCCGCGCGGTCGGCATCGGCAGAAAAAATAGACTGTGCAGGCAAGTCAATCTTGACTATCTCTATAGAAGAGATAGTCAAGATTGACACTTAGCCAGTATCGCAAGCACATAATGAGTGTGCTTGCGATCCTGGTTCTGTGCGATTTTGGCTAAGTGCCGACCCGGCCCCTGTCGCACAGTGAGAATCGGTTAAGTCCGAATCTCGCCGTGTGTACACATCTTTACCTTGTAAATGCAGCAATTCTAGTATGCACAGAACACTGTGCCTATTGTGGCTTTCTCACAGCATATTATAATATTCCACTAGGTCCCCGTTAAACTATCTGAAATGTAAACTCTCTTAACTCGATTTTGTTAACTAAAGCATCTTGTCATTAATTGGTAATGTTAAGGGAAATGATACAAAGCAGAGGACAGCCTGTGAAACCCAGTGTTTGCTATCTGGGGTTCTCTGCTCTAACAAGGCATTTGGAGGAATTGTAAGGAGGGACACAAAGGGTCTATTGCGCAACACTTTAGGTTGCTATAGCAACCAGCATTATGGAAATCTACCAAAGGTGTGGGTGGAAGAATGTCTCAGCTCTCATAACAAAACAAAAAAAAGAAAGAGGGGGGGGGGGGGGGTGTAGAAGTCAGTTAATGGTTTCCTATTTTGTTTTGTCTGTATACCTAATAAATGTTGACATGCACAGTTTAAAACAAACAGACTACATATATACTCATGAATATTTGCACTGCTCAGCCTGATGGAGATATAGCAGTTGCAGGCAGCAAGTTATTTTCTTTAGCACTATCCTTTTTTCTCTGACGTCCTAGTGGATGCTGGGAACTCCGTAAGGACCATGGAGAATAGACGGGCTCCGCAAGAGACTGGGCACTCTAAAGAAAAGATTAGGTACTATCTGGTGTGCACTGGCTCCTCCCTCTATGCCCCTCCTCCAGACCTCAGTTAGAATCTGTGCCCGGCCAGAGCTGGGTGCTCCTAGTGGGCTCTCCTGAGCTTACTAGAAAAGAAAGTATTTGTTAGGTTTTTTATTTTCAGTGAGATCTGCTGGCAACAGACTCACTGCTACGTGGGACTGAGGGGAGAGAAGCAAACCTACCTGCTTGCAGCTAGTTTGTGCTTCTTAGGCTACTGGACACCATTAGCTCCAGAGGGTTCGAACACAGGCACCTGTCCTCGAATGTCCGTTCCCGGAGCCGCGCCGCCGTCCCCCTTGCAGAGCCAGAAGAACAGAAGCTTGAAGACGACGAAATCGGCGGCTGAAGACTCCTGTCTTCATTAACGTAGCGCACAGCACTGCAGCTGTGCGCCATTGCTCCCAGCACACTTACACACTCCGGTCACTGTAGGGTGCAGGGCGCTGGGGGGGGCGCCCTGGGCTGCAATTGAAGTACCTTTGGCATAAAAACATACATATATACAGTCTAGTATATATGTAAAAACCCCCGCCATTTTTTTACATGGAAAGCGGGACAGAAGCCCGCCACTGAGGGGGCGGGGCCTTCTTCCTCAGCACACCAGCGCCATTTTCTCTTCACAGCTCCGCTGGAAGCAGCTCCCCAGGCTCTCCCCTGCAGTATCCAGGTACAAGACGGGTTAAAAAGAGAGGGGGGGCACATAAATTTAGGCGCAAACAATACAAAAAAAAGCAGCTATTGGGTAAATCACTTATTAGCAGTGAAAATCCCTGTGTTATATAGCGCTGTGGTGTGTGCTGGCATACTCTCTCTCTGTCTCTCCAAAGGACTTTGTGGGGTCCTGTCCTCAGTCTGAGCATTCCCTGTGTGTGTGTGCAGTGTGTCGGTACGGCTGTGTCGACATGTTTGATGAGGAAGGTTACGTGGAGGCGGAGCAAGGGCAGATAAGTGTGGTATCGCCCCCGTCGGGGCCGACACCTGATTGGATGGATATGTGGAAGGTCTTAAATGACAATGTAAACTCCTTACATAAAAGGTTTGATGACGCTGCAGCCTTGGGACAGCCGGGGTCTCAGCCCGCGCCTGCCCAGGCGACTCAGAAACCGTCAGGGGCTCATAAACGCCCTCTATCTCAGATGGTTGACACAGATGCCGACACGGAGTCCGACTCCAGTGTCGACGATGATGAGGCACATTTACAGTCTAAAATGACCAAGGCTATCCGATACATGATTATTGCAATGAAAGATGTATTACACATTTCTGAGAGTAACCCGGTTAATACCAAGAGGGTTTATATGTTTGAGGAGAAAAAGCAGCCAGTGATTTTTCCCCCATCTTATGAATTAAATGAATTGTGTGAAGAAGCGTGGAGTTCCCCTGATAAGAAATTAGTGATTTCTAAGAGGTTACTGATGGCGTACCCTTTCCCGCCAACGGACAGGTTACGTTGGGAAACATCCCCTAGGGTGGACAAGGCGCTGACACGCTTATCTAAAAAGGTGGCCCTGCCATCTCAGGATACGGCCGCCCTAAAGAAGCCTGCGGATAGGAAGCAGGAAGCTATCCTGAAGTCAGTGTATACACACTCTGGTACTCTACTGAGACCTGCTATTGCTTCAGCCTGGATGTGTAGTGCTGTAGCAGCGTGGACAGATACTCTGTTAGACGACATAGATTCCCTCGACAGAGATACTGTTTTGCTAACCCTGGGCCATATCAAAGACGTCGTCTTATATATGCGAGATGCTCAGAGGGACATTTGCCTGCTGGGCTCTAGAATTAATGCTATGTCCATTTCTGCCAGGAGGGTCTTATGGACTCGGCAATGGACAGGAGATGCTGATTCTAAAAAACACATGGAGGTTTTGCCTTATAAGGGTGAGGAATTGTTTGGGGACGGTCTGTCGGACCTCGTGTCTACAGCGACAGCTGGAAAGTCAACTTTCTTGCCTCAGATTTCCTCACAGCCTAAGAAAGCACCGTATTATCAAATGCAGTCCTTTCGTTCCCAATAAGGCAAGAGGGTCAGGGGCGCATCCTTTCTTGCCGGAGGCAGGGGTAGAGGTAAGAAGCTGCACCATGCAGCCAGTTCCCAGGAACAAAAGTCCTCCCCTGCTTCCACTAAGTCCACCGCATGACGTTGGGGCTCCACAGGCGGAGCCAGGTGCGGTGGAGGCGCGTCTCCGAAACTTCAGCAGCCAGTGGGTTCGCTCACAGGTGGATCTCTGGGCTATACAAATTGTATCTCAGGGATACAAGCTGGAATTCGAAGCGACTCCCCCCCCCCCCGCCGTTACCTCAAATCAGCCTTGCCAGCTTCCCCCATGGAAAGGGAGGTAGTGCTGGCGGCAATTCACAAGCTGTACCTCCAGCAAGTGATTGTCAGGGTCCCCCTCCTTCAACAGGGAAGGGGTTACTATTCCACAATGTTTGTGGTACCGAAACCGGACGGTTCGGTGAGACCCATTCTGAATTTAAAGTCCTTGAACACTTATATAAAGAAATTCAAGTTCAAAATGGAATCGCTCAGAGCGGTTATTGCAAGCCTGGAAGAGGGGGATTTTATGGTGTCGCTGGACATCAAAGATGCTTACTTGCATGTTCCCATTTACCCACCTCACCAGGAGTACCTCAGATTTGTGGTACAGGACTGTCATTACCAATTCCAAACGTTGCCGTTTGGCCTGTCCACGGCACCGAGAATATTTACCAAGGTAATGGCCGAAATGATGATACTCCTTCGGCAGAAGGGAGTTATAATTATCCCGTACTTGGACGATCTCCTCATAAAGGCGAGGTCCATGGAGCAGTTGTTGATCAGCGTAACACTCTCTCAGGAAGTGTTACTACAGCACGGCTGGATTCTGAATGTTCCAAAGTCGCAGCTGATTCCTACGACGCGTCTGCTTTTCCTGGGCATGATTCTGGACACAGAACAGAAGAAGGTGTTTCTCCCGGTGGAGAAGGCCCAGGAATTAGCATCTCTGGTCAGAGACCTCCTGAAACCAAAACAGGTATCGGTGCATCACTGCACGTGAGTCCTGGGAAAGATGGTGGCTTCATACGAAGCCATTTCCTTCGGCAGGTTTTATGCAAGGATCTTTCAGTGGGATCTGTCAAAGTCAGAAAAATATCACGCTGCACATTGCCATATATGCACCTCATGCGTGTGCCCGCTGCACGTGCATGAGCCCTCCCGTGCGTGCGTATACTCGCAGTCGCGTGCACTCGCAGGCGCACGGTATGCGCATTTACGGTAGAGTTTGTGTGCGTCTAGCGGGCGACTCAATCGTTACATATTTTAGTCATATAATGTATTTTGTAGATTATGGTCCCGTTGATAGAATCTGAAAGTTTAGTTAATGTAGCATGTTCAGAGACAAAGAGATCCCTCTTTGTTTGATACGAAGGGTCAGACAGGGGTTACACAGTGGTGTTTAGTATCCATCGGAAGGGTATATAATTAGCAATATTCCGGTGTTGGTTAGAAACGGATTAATCGCTCGTGCGTATAGTTATGACTATAAGAAGTTTATGGACATTTGCTATATTTGCAGTTTATTACCCATGCGGCGGGAAACCTGAGTTTCCCTCCCACTTGAGCAGTTTGAAATAGTCACAGCCCACCTGTATGAACCAACCTATGACCTTTTGTTATAATGCGGAGACGGATTCCTGTGTCCAATGAACAATAAGAATGTAGGGACCATTGTACTGTACTGTGTGTAAGTGTATATAAAGACAAGCCGACCTGGGCCAGCTCCATTCTACTCTTCCCAACGGTTCTCATCACTGATAATCGGGAGCTGGATATCCAGGAAGGCGCATGCGATTGTTTCCCCTTGTGCGTAAGTTCTCTGCAACCATTTTACCTCCTAATTTGTTGTAAGCCATTCTCTCTCTCCTTCCCCTTTAAATGTAATTGTGCCACTATTGTATTTTAATGTGTAGTAATTCTGTTAGATATTTATGTTAGCCTGGTAGTGTATAAATTGTACTGTATATTCTTTTGCAATTGAACGTTCATTCTCTCCCTTAAAAGGTGTTAGAACCTTAGACCGGTATTTGAGTGTTTATTATATTGCTAAGTGTTCTCAGAGCGTCACGGACGCTCATACAGCTTTTAAACTAACAAGGTTACATTGCGTTGCATCTACACATTATCACTGCATAAAGGTTTACAGTATAAGTACATTCCTTATGGTATAGTTATTAAGGTTTAATTCTGTGAGCGTCAGCGCCGCTTGTGATCTCCTCGTGGTCTCGAGCGTCCGCTACGCTGGTAGCGTATCATTACGGTAATCGGCAGCCTATAGCGTGCTTGCCTCTACGCATTAAGCCGTGAGCGAACGTGCCGCTCGTGCGTCTCGTCCACGGCTAAGCGTCCGCTACGCTAAGTGCGTACCCTTACGGTACCACATACTCCAATAGCGTACTGAGTCTCTTAACCTTTTAGCGTGTTTAATATAGGATAAATCAGTAGGCTTTATCAATTGGGGACTCGCCCGCTCTTCACATATCTGCACTAGGTAACCAGCAAAGGGCGGGAAAGGTGTTATCCCTCGTAGTGCTGACCAGATAAGCGTCTGCTTCGCTTAGTAAGGAGTGCTGAGGGAATCCGGAACCGGAAGGTAAGAACAGTACGTTATTGTCTTTTAAAACTGTTTAGTTTCTGTTTTGCGTACGTACGCATAAGCACACACACCTGTATTTCTTGTTTAGTAGTATTTGTCCGTATCTCATTCTCCTGATTGCCACATACTAGTGATAACGTGCTGAGAGATTTGTCGCTATTAATAGTTAAAAGATAAAAAGTAATATTTAAGGGAATAATTGTAAAGGCACGCACACAGTCTCGCCTAGAAATACAAGGGAGATTTGGGTGGTGTCCAGTGAATGATTACAATTAAAGATCATTTACATTGATAAACGTGTAGTTGTGTTACTGTGGACGTACTTGGTTTGTGTACACGTGTCCTTACAAGGGCGGGGCGTACACGACGCAAGGGTCGACGCACGGAGCGTATATTACGCAACGGAGCGTACGGATACGCCCACATAATACAAACCGCACGATAGTATTGTTTTAGTAGGCGATAAGGAAGCAACGCGATAATAACGCAAATCTATCTCAAATCCAAAAAAGTTAAAGTTAAAAGAAAAAAACTTTCTCTGTTGCAATTCTTCTGGGTTAGACTATTACTGAATGAAAGGAATTCTGTACAGAAATAAGAGTGTTCGAATGTAAGAGTGTGTATATATAAGATTTCTCTTTTTTACGAACGTGGGAACCATAGGCCAGTAGGAAGATGTACACCAGCGAGAGTGATAGCGTGGGGTGGCTTGGGAGGCGTCCCTTGTTAGTCTCGACATATTATGAGCAGTAGAGTCTGCTGTACATAACAGACCAGGAGGTCAAGGACCAGGAGGTTCAGGTACAGCAGACTAGAAGTAGAGAGCACAACCGAAGAGGGTTGGTGCGAGACCCATATAGGCCAACAAAGCTCATTGCTGAAGGAATTCGCAGCCGAAATTTTCGATTCCACTGATCGTTCCGCACATAAGATTAGTTGCTTGTGTGCAGATACGATTGTACCGCATGTGATTGTGTGCATTAGCGTGTCTTGAATATTCATAAGAACGCTACTTGCACATTGTTAACGTGATTTGTGTAATTTTTTTATTTTAAGGGAAGTAGCCTGATCACTCAGGGACATTCCAACGACTGATACTTGCTGGGGAGGTTAGCATACTTCCACACGCCCGAGCAAGTAGATGTTCATAGGTGCCCTAGGTTGGGTACAGAACCTCTGGGAACTTTGGTCGCCGTATTGGCCAGCGTGGGCGGGAGTTAAGTGGGCGGACCTCGAGGCAAAACCCCCACTGCAGCCTTACCCCGAACATCTTGGTTTTTGTAAGGGTTGCCGAAGACCCTGATTTGAAGTCAGAGGTAGTGAAAGCAGCACCTGCAGAGATGGGGGCCAGTTGTTCAGGTAAGGGGCGATCAACCGAGGTTCAGGTTGATTTGGTAAACCGACCAATCAGGTCGGCAAGGTATATCATGTGTGAGAAATATGGTCATCACACAGAGATGTTGTGCAATGAATGGGAAAGGATGACTGTGCATGACGGGGAGAAGTTTCCCCGGGTAGGTAGTTTTAACCCAGAAGTATTACAGAATTTAAGGAGAAGAGTTTGCCTGATTAAATCTTCAAAAAGGCGTATTAGACATTATGATTATTTAACATTGTGGCAACAGGAAGGTGAAATACAAAGGGGGTTGGCGCAAGCCACTGGATCTAACCCTATCAGGAAACTGATAGCCACTGCACCCCCACCACCATACATACCTGGAGAGAAGTTGGTTGCAGAGAATGGCACACAAGGTTATGATAAATGTATAGAAGTTAAAGATAATGTAACTAAAGTAATTAATGCTAACACTAATCCGTGCAAGTTGTACCCTGTTTTGAACTTTCCCCAGGATTGTGACCAAGAGGATGAGCCCACAACAATATCAGCACTCTCCCTAGCAGCCACCATATCAGAAACAGCAGTGGGCACGACCCAACCCGTAAGATTAGTATCAAAGGCCCCTAGCGGAGGGACAGGTGAGGTCGTATCGACTGGTAAGTACGGCACCATACACTATGCTGAAACCATTTCACCACATGTTGTAGAATCTACTCAGAATGATGTTGTTGGACTTAATCCTGTTAGGGTAATAGCAGTGCCAAATGGGAAAACTGACACTTCAGGAGCAACTCCTGTCAGGAACATCGCCATGCACTGTCCCTTTTCCCGAGCAGAATTAAGATCAATGATGTCTGAATTCCCTGATCCTAGGAAAGACTTAGTTGCATGTCAAAAGTATATTAGGGAGCTAGGAAATTCTGCAGAGCCAAATAACAAAGATTGGAGGACAGTTTTGAGGGCATGTTTACCCCCCAATGTTGATTTGTTAAAGTTTATCGCTGATTGCAAGTTAGATGAGGAAGTACCACTAACAGACGAGTATAATCAGGATAATGTAAAGAGAATCAACTTACAGTTAGGAGTATATTTTCCTGCAGTAGTAAAGTGGAATAAAATCTTTACAATAAAACAAAAAGAAGGTGAATCCACACCAGAGTATTTTCACCGGGCTCTGCAGGATATGGCTAGGTACACTGGTATAGATGACATTAAAACTAATGTACACCACAGGGAAGTCGCTGTTTCTGTATTAATGGACGGTTTAAAAGAGGTTTTAAGGAATAGAATACAAACCACTAGGCCTGATTGGAGAGGTATGTCGGTGGATGCATTGGGAGAGGCTGCTGCTGGGCATGGTCGGAATATCATCAGACACAGGGAGTCACAGAGTGATAAGTTAATGGCTGTGAGCATACAGGCCCTTACTACCAGGCCACCTCAGCCCAGAACTGTGACCCCTGTGGGTAAGTCAAGAGGTATAAAATGTTATTGTTGCCACAGAGAGGGACACATGGCACGTGATTGTAAAACAAGACAAATACCAAATTCATATCAACCCCCTAGACAACGACCTGATACGAGACATTGGGATCAAGGACCGCAGAAGCAGAGCTATGAGCCACATGCAGGGGAAACAAAAAGGTATCCCCCAAGAAGAGACTGGCAAATCTCTGATAGTTCCCATCTACCCCCACCACAAGTAATTGCTGCCAGTGCGATTCAGGGAGGTCACCATACCCAATAGGGGTGTGGCCATACCTGTAATCTGCAGCCAGTGAAATTAATTGCGAGTCTTGGAAGTGAACCCGAGGTCACAATTGATGTAGCTGGTAAACCATTAAATTTCCTTGTAGATACGGGGGCGGCCAAATCAGTGATAAATTCGACAGTGGGCATGAGAACCACTGGTAAGACAATTCCAGCCATGGGAGTAACGGGAGTAGTACAGCACTACCCTGTTAGCAAACCACAAGAGATTACAATAGGGCCGTTGCATACCAAGCATTCCTTTTTGCTGGCTGCATCGGCACCAACTAATCTCCTGGGAAGAGATTTATTGTGTAAAATGGGGTGCGTCATATATTGTACTCCTGAAGGTGTATTCCTAGACATACCTGAGAACCACGCTCAGGAAGTACAAGATATGCTAGACTCCCCATCAAAATTAATGTCACATACTGTTATGATAAATAGGAGTCCATCCCAGGTAGAAGAAATGACATCCCAAATACCAGAGTCACTTTGGACTAAAGATGGACAAGACACTGGATTAATGGCAAACGTAGCTCCAGTAGTTGTGCAAGTAAAAGATGGTAGGATAGCTCCAAAAATCCCACAATACCCTCTGAAGCCAGAGGTGGAGTTAGGAGTGTACCCCGTAATAGAGCGCTTGCTACAACAGGGCATTCTGGTAAGAACATCCAGCACTGCCAATAGTCCCATCTTCCCTGTTAAAAAGAGTGGGGGGAGGGGTTACAGGCTAGTGCAGGATCTAAGGGGGATTAACAAAATAGTTGAGAGTCAGTTCCCCGTAGTACCAAATCCAGCTGTCATCCTTATGCAAATCCCTCCCACTGCGAAATTTTTCACTGTAATTGACCTCTGCTCCGCCTTCTTCTCGGTACCTCTGCACCCTGACAGCAAATATTTGTTTGCGTTCACATACAGAGGAGTTCAATACACCTGGACTCGCTTACCACAAGGTTTCATTGACAGTCCAAGCATTTTCTCACAAGCCTTGCATGATTGTTTACAGTCTTTTCAACCTGAGAGTGGATCAATATTAATACAGTTTGTAGACGATCTACTTCTGTGTTCTGATTCACTCGAATCGTCCCTGAGAGATACGAAACAACTCCTGATTCATCTCTCAGAAACCGGACACAAGGTTTCAAAGGATAAGTTGCAATTATGCCAGACTAAGGTAAAATATTTGGGACACTGTCTGACACAAGGACTGAGACACCTGACAAGTGTTGCTGCGATAGCATTGCTAGTAACAAAAAGCGAAGATGTAGTGCTAGGACACAACTTCACAATCCATACACCGCATGCAGTGTCAGCCTTGCTAAATTCGGCCCAAACCAGACACGTCTCATCAGCGCGGTTTACAAGATGGGAATTGGCATTGATGGCCCCCGTAAACATCACCATAAAGAGATGCAGCGCATTAAATCCTGCAACGTATCTCCCAGGTGTGCCTGGACAGGCACAAAGGGTGGAGGATGAGAGTAATGGTGAAGGAGGATTTAATACAGAGAATGACACACATGATTGTATGGAATATTTGACCCAAAATTTCACGGCAAGGCCTGACATCAGTGACAACCCACTGGAAGATGTAGATTTTACTTTCTACACTGACGGTAGTTGTCACAGACAGACGGACTCGGGAGACTTGTGTACTGGATACGCAGTCGTAGATGACCAAGGCACCATAGAAGCAGAACCGCTAGGCCCACCTCACTCAGCCCAGGTTGCTGAACTGGTTGCCCTAACCAGAGCATGTGAATTGGCTAAGGGCAAGTCAGCCAATATCTACACAGATTCTAGGTACGCCTTCGGGGTAGTCCATGATTTCGGAGCCCTATGGCGCCTCAGAAATTTCATGACGGCAGCTGGTACACCGGTAGCGCATGCAGCCCACATCAAAAGGCTTCTAACAGCGATACAGGAACCCGACAGAGTGGCTGTTATCAAGTGTAAAGCACACACATATAGCCAAGACCCGGTATCACTTGGTAACAGCCGAGCAGACGAAGCTGCTAAGTTAGCAGCTGGTACCCACAGACAGACAGACATCACACAACTGATGGTATTTAAAACTGTCAACACACAGAAATTGTGCGAAATGCAAAATTTGTGTTCTCCTCAGGAAAAGGCAGTTTGGAGATCAAAAGGATATGGCCAGGAGTCCTCAGGACTCTGGACAGATGGACATGGTAAACCAGTGGCACCAAGAGCATACCTTCCAAGTCTAGCGGAAGCAGCACACGGGCTGACTCATCTGGGCAAAGAAGGGATGTGTAAGCTAGTAAGAGCTTATTGGTGCGCCCCAGGATTTTCCTCCCATGCGGGTAAGAGAGCAATGACATGTCTTACCTGCTTGAGGAAGAATATCGGAAAGGCAATACCAACAGAACCATCTCATATCCCTCCAACAGATGGCCCTTTCCAGGTAATACAAATCGATTTCATACAATTACCCCCTTGTAGAAATTTGAAGTATGTACTAGTTTGTATAGATGTGTTTTCAAATTGGGTCGAAGCATTTCCTGCGGCCACAAACACCGCTATGTTTACTGCTAAGAAAATTGTACAGGAATTTGTGTGTAGATACGGTATCCCTAGAATAATTGAAAGTGATAGGGGTACCCATTTTACAGGTGATGTCTTTCAAGGAATGTGTAAGTTGATGGGAATTAATAGTAAGCTGCACACTCCGTACCGCCCCCAGGCGAGTGCGAAGGTAGAAAGAGTGAACAGCACTATTAAAAATAAATTGAGCAAAGTTATGGCAGAAACAGGATTGACATGGCCAGAAGCTTTGCCCATTGTACTATACAGCATCAGAACCACTCCCAGGTCCCCTCTTAATCTGTCCCCCTTTGAAATTCTGTTTGGTCGACAACCGCATGTTATGATTAACCCTCAGGATGATTTGAAGTGTAACAATGAAGTGACTGTAAAGTACTTGGTCAAGATGAGTAAACAGCTAAGGAATCAGAATGATAATTTGAAGTTGGTGATTCCTGATCTGCCAGATAGTAATTGTCATGACATTGAACCTGGGGATTATGTAATGATACGGAATTTTCTACGCTCAGGTTGCCTTATTGACAGATGGGAAGGACCATACCAAGTCTTATTGATTAGCACAACAGCATTGAAGGTTGCCGAGAGAGAGACTTGGGTTCATTCGTCCCATTGTAAGAAGGTTGCTGATCCAGAGAGGTCTCGTGATAAAGAACAGACGGTAGAGGAAGTTGTATCACTGGAGTGTCTGTTTCAGGAAGAGTGAAACGGCACCTGAGCATTGAGAATAATAAGAGCGGAGGCAGTTGTCGATCCCCTGTTCCCTTTTATTGTTTTTCTCCACCTCCCATCCCATCTCCCTCAATTATTTCTTTCCCCCTTCTCATTTTTCTCCATTTCCTCCTATAAGATGGACTTGCCCCAAGAGACTGTGATCCGGATTTTCCTGTTGACCATGATGTTGACCAGAGCAGTCTGTTCCGGCGAGAGTACCATGGAGGTCGAGAGAGGTTCTGGAATGGGTTCTGATGGCAGAGATGGAGGCGTAGATTTCCAAGAACAACATAATCACCAAGCAATGGCGAGTATCAGAAAACGATCTGGTAGCATTGACCATAGAAGGAATTGTGAAGGATTGTTAGCTGAAGAAAATTGCATCTGTAGGCATTGTGATAACTTAGTTGAGGATGGGTGCATCAAGAAATGTCAGTCCAATTTTAACATTAACATGGACCGGCATCCATTGGGTGACTATCACTCATTAGTGGGTAAGGTGTTAAACCAAACAGACTGTTGGGTATGCTCTCAAGTACCTCAAGGTCACAGCAAGTCAGGACTAGTACCATTTCCTTTAACGATAGGGGAGGTACTTGAGTTAAGTGGTGGGAGGCCGGTGGACAAGAGGTTTAATATCTCTAGTCCTCCTAGTTTGAAGCTCCACCAATATCATGTGGATAGGTCCTTAGTGTGTTTTAACATTTCCAACCCCCGAAAGCCGGGAAATTGGGAAGTGTCATGGAGTAATCAAACCATGACATTCTCACATAGAGCCGACAGATTGCCCATAGACACAGAACTTATACGCCAGATAATCGACCATAGGAAATTCTTTCGGTATAGGTACACCTTAGGAAGTAGGATCATGCAAGTTGGAGAAGTATCACCAGGATACTGTGCACAGATCGTACAAACTGATACGTGTACTAAACAGATGGAAGAATTAGGGTTAGGAGAGTTCACATGGAAAATCTGTAATATGGTTATGTCACACTCCGTCCCATATGTTCTCCCCGATGATGCATACTTCATATGCGGGAGGAAGGCGTATAAGTGGCTTGCCCCAAACTCAGAAGGGTTATGTTATATTGGAAAAGTACTGCCTGAGGTAATGACTGTATCCCATACTAAAATGAAAGATATTCACCGCAGTGCCCAAGCTCCTTATACTCACACTCATTACGAGCACATCGTTAAACGGCACCTGATAGAAAGAACAGAGCATCCGGCTTCTGACCTGATCCATGAATCCACCGGGATTCAATTCCTAATCGCGTTAGATATCACTCGTACCGCCAGAGGAGTGATAAATTATAAATATATATCTGCGCTTGCAAATTTATTAGACAATATCACTGAAATGTATGATGACACATTCAGGTATTGTCACAACTGAGGGCCTGAGCTGACGGGAGGCAGCCTCAGTTGTAGGGGCTGAGATGTACCGGAACCTGGGAGGTTGTATCAGACCCCTGGACATGTAAGTAACATGAATAATAACTGCCCGAAGGCGTGACCACGACAACTTAGATAAAAGTCAATGATGTTTATTATGACAACTCCGCATCACAGCAGCAATAAAAGAAAACGTAAAAGTCAGCAAAGAATAAATACAGTTCCTGAGTACTACAGCATGGCAGGAGCCACAGGGCACTGGTAGAGTGAGATAGTTCTTATGATCTTCTAGATGGAAAGTCCTTACCAGGCCCGGCTGTAGCAATGGAGATAACCCAGGATTGTACCAGCTGGTGTTCCAGGAAGAGCTGGGTTGCTGAAGGTAAAACAGCTGCTGTGGATACTGGCTGGAACCAGACTGTTGTTAGCACGGAGTGGATACTGGCTGGAACCAGTTAAATAATAAATGAACTTTGGGAGCGATGAAATGTGAACTGAAATGTAGAACTTGAGAGCGGAGAAATAATAATTCCGGTGGAGAGTGGTAAAGTGTAGAAAGGACACCGGCCCTTTAAGGGAAGCTGTACTCTGCTGGAAGCTGAGGCTGGAAGCAGGTAGTGTTGTAGCTGGAAACAGATGAATCCACAATGGATTGGAGAGTCAGGCTACACCGCAGGTGGAATGCTGGTGCGGGTCTCTATGGTGGAAGTCTTGAGACAGGAGCTGGAACCTGGAAGACAATCATAGAAGAGAGACAAACAGGAACTAGGTTTGACAACCAAAGCACTGACGTCTTCCTTGCTCAGGTACAGCTTACTTATACCTGCAGCAAGGAAGGGGTTGGCTAGGCAATTATGCAAATCAACAACACAGACAGCAGATTGGTGGAAATGATCAGATGACAGAATCCAAGATGGCTGCGCCCATGCAGACACTTGGAGGGAAGTTTGGTTTGTAATCCATGTGGTCTGGGAAACAGTAATGGCGGCGCCGGCCACCGGAGACAGGAGACGCCAGGCTGATAGATGCACATTTAACCACGCGGGCACAGCGGAGGCCGCGGCTGATGAAAAGACCACTCTGCATGTGGAAACTCAGGAACAGCGGAATCCGGTCCTGGAACGCTGAGCCCGCCTTAGGAGGCATCTGAAGGGTAAGTAATGGCGTCCAGATACCCGGATCGTGACAGCACCCCCCCCTTTAGGAGTGGCCCCAGGACACTTCTTAGGCTTTAAAGGAAACTTTGCGTGGAAATTTCGGACCAAGGCAGGAGCATGGACGTCAGAGGCATTGGTCCAAGAGCGTTCTTCAGGACCATAGCCCTTCCAGTCAATGAGATACTGAAGTTGACCGTAACGGTGACGTGAGTCCAGGATCTTGGCCACTTCATACTCAACGCCTCGTTGAGTTTGGACTTTCGGAGTTGGTGGAAGTGAGGAATGAAACCGATTCAAGATTAGCGGTTTCAACAGGGAAACATGGAATGTCCTGGGTATTTTTAAGAAGGGAGGTAACTGGAGTCTGTAAGCAACAGGATTGATGACTTGATCAATTTTAAAAGGACCGATGTAGCGAGGTGCAAACTTCATACTGGGAACTCTTAACCTCAAATTCTTCGTGGATAACCATACCCGATCACCCACCTTGAGAGCAGGAACTGCTCGACGCTTCTTATCCGCAAACTTCTTGTACCTGAACGATGCCTTGAGCAGAGCTGATCGTACGCTCTTCCAGATATTGGCAAACTGATGCAAGGTGATATCCACTGCGGGAACAGAAGTTGCTGGAAGCGGTTGGAACTCAGGGACTTTAGGGTGGAATCCAAAGTTGGTGAAGAATGGTGTTGAGGAAGATGAAGAATGATACTGGTTGTTATGACAGAACTCGGCCCAGGGAAGTAATTGAACCCAGTCATCTTGAGAGGAGGACACATAGATGCGGAGGAAGGCCTCCAAGTCCTGATTCACCCTCTCAGTTTGACCATTGGTCTGAGGATGGTAAGCCGTGGAAAACTTTAACTTGACTTGGAGGACTTGACATAAACTTCGCCAGAATTTGGCTGTGAATTGAACTCCTCGATCTGAGATAATTTCTTCTGGAAGACCGTGGAGTCGGAAGATCTCTTGTATGAATACTTGAGCCAACTTGGAAGCTGACGGAAGACCGGTGAGAGGAATGAAGTGTGCCATCTTGGTGAACCGGTCAACTACCACCCAGATGGTATTGAACTTGTTGCACATGGGCAAATCTGTAATAAAATCCATCGACAAATGGGTCCATGGTCGACGGGGAACAGATAGTGGAACCAGTTGCCCCGCAGGCGACTGGCGGGATACTTTATGTTGAGCACACTTTGGGCAAGATGCAATAAACTCCAAAACGTCCTTTTTCAGAGTTGGCCACCAATAGGACCTAGAGATAAACTCCAGGGTTTTTTGGATACCTGTATGTCCGGCAAAACGGGAAGCATGGGCCCAATGCATGAGCTTCTTCCTTAGTGTCGGCTTCACAAAACTTTTCCCTGATGGGGGCGTAGAGTCCATCCCTACCGTGGAGAATGCCAACGGATTTATAATAGGATGCTTGTCTGAAGACTCTGACTCATTTTCTTGCTCCCATGAGCGGGAAAGGGCATCGGCCTTGCGATTCTGAGAGCCCGGACAGAACTGGAGTTTAAAGTCGAACCTGGAAAAGAAAAGTGCCCATCTGGCCTGACGAGGGTTGAGACATTGTGCGCCTTTTAGATATAGAAGGTTCTTGTGGTCTGTAAGGATGGTGATTGAATGAGAAGCTCCCTCCAACAGATATCTCCACTCCTCTAGAGCGAGCTTGATGGCTAGCAACTCCTGGTCGCCAATGGCATAGTTGCGCTCCGCTGGGGAGAACTTCCGTGAGAAGAAACTGCAAGGATGTAAATGACCATCTTTAGCCCTCTGAGATAACACCGCTCCTACTCCAACGGAGGAGGCATCCACCTCTAAGATGAAAGGAGAGTCGATGTCAGGCTGTTTCAGGACAGGTGCAGAGATGAACCTCTGTTTTAAAAGATGAAAAGCTTGCATGGCTTCTTCAGACCACTTGGACGGGTTAGCACCCTTCTTGGTGAAAGCAGTAATAGGCGCCACAATGGTGGAAAAGTCTCGTATAAACTTTCGGTAATAATTGGCGAACCCTAAGAACCTCTGGACCCCTTTGAGGGTTAAGGGTACCGGCCAATTCTGGATTGCTTGTAGTTTCTCAGGATCCATCTCTAGTCCGGAACCGGACACAATGTACCCTAGAAACGGAATGGACTTGACTTCAAAGACGCATTTCTCTAATTTGCAGTAGAGATGATTGACACGGAGACGGGACAGAACCTCCTTTACCCAGAAACGATGTTCCTCTAAATCGTTGGCAAAAATGAGGATATCATCTAGATAGACCACGACATGACGGTATAGAATGTCTCTGAAGATCTCATTGACGAAATGCTGGAAGACAGCTGGAGCATTGCTCAATCCGAAGGGCATGACGAGGTACTCATAATGTCCGTCACGGGTGTTAAATGCGGTCTTCCACTCGTCACCCTCACGGATCCGGATGAGATTGTATGCACCTCTCAGGTCCAGCTTTGTAAAGATGGTAGCTCCGCTAACTCTGTCAAAGAGCTCAGTAATCAGGGGTAAAGGATAGCGGTTCTTGATGGTAATGTCGTTCAAACCTCTGTAGTCGATGCACGGCCGCAGACCACCATCTTTCTTCTTTACAAAAAAGAAGCCTGCGCCGGCTGGAGAAGAAGAAGGTCGAATGAACCCCTTTGCTAGGTTCTCTTTAATGTATTCCTCCATAGAATGTGTCTCGGGGAGAGACAACGGATAAGTTCGGCCTCGAGGTGGAACCTTCCCTGGAACGAGATCAATCGGGCAGTCCCATTCTCTATGAGGAGGAAGGATATCAGCAGAAGCTTTACTGAACACATCCGTGAAATCTTGATATGGAGGAGGTGGAACATCAGACGACCTGGGGGAGGAAGAACAGACAGGCAACACTTTAAACAAACATGTCTTAGTACAGGAGGAACCCCATGCCAGGATTTGCGTAGTCGTCCAATCAATTGTAGGATTGTGAAGACGGAGCCATGGAAGGCCCAGGACCACAGGATGTGTGGCTCTTGGAATCACTAAAAATGAAATAAGTTCGGAATGAAGAACTCCCACTCTCAGACGAACTGGTAGAGTCCTTAGAGAAATAACTGTATCAAAAATTTTACTGCCATCCACAGCAGTTAAGGAAAAGGACGAAGGAAGTCTCTCGGTGGGTAGGGACCACCGTTTAACATAGGCTTCAGTAATAAAGTTCCCAGCTGCTCCGGAATCCAGGAGGGCAATGACGTTCTGATAACGTTGAGCAACTTGAAGCGAGACTGGGAGGTTACAATCTTGAGGAGATGGAGAGGAGATCATTACTCCTAGCCGGCCCTCTCCTTGGCGAGCTAGGATTTGGAGTTTCCCGGACGTTTGGGACAGGCATTAATGGTGTGAGACGGAGCTGCACAATACAGACAGAGAAACTCGGAGAGACGTCTTCGGCGCTCAGCAGGAGTTAAACGGGAACGGCCAATTTGCATGGGTTCATCTGTAGTTGGTGACAATTGGCGAGGAGGAGGAGTAGAAGATTTTGGAGCAGATGATCTTCCACGCTCAGTTGCTCTCTCTCTGAAACGTAAGTCAACTTTCGTACAAAGTGAGATTAGCTCATCTAACTTGGAGGGTAAGTCTCTGGTAGCTAACTCATCTTTAATACGCTCGGATAAACCATGCCAGAATGCAGCATACAGGGCCTCGTCGTTCCATGCCAGTTCGGATGCCAGGATCTGGAACTGTATAAGATATTGTCCTACAGTACGTGATTCCTGGCGTAAACGGAGAATCTCAGACGAAGCTGAAGTTACCCGGCCTGGCTCGTCGAAGATGCGCCTGAATGTTGACACAAATGCAGTGTAAGAAGATAGCAGGGTGTCGGACCTCTCCCATAACGGTGATGCCCAATCAAGGGCTGAGCCACTGAGAAGAGAAATAATGTAGGCAATTTTTGTACGGTCACTGGGAAAATTGCCAGGTTGTAGCTCAAACTGAATCTCACACTGGTTGAGAAATCCCCTGCAGAATCTTGGAGATCCGTCAAATTTTGCTGGCGTTGGAAGATGAAGACGTGGAGCAGAAATGGGTAAGGTGGGTGGGGTTATAGCTGGAGTCACTGTGGTTGACGCACCAGACGCGCCTGATCCACGGAGAGTTGTCTGAATCCCATCCAGCCGAGTAGAGAGATCCTGGAGACAGCGGATGATGTGGCCCTGTGCAGCCTCCTGATGTTCTAGTCGGGCTGCCAGTTCTTGCATCGGCCTGGCCGCTTGATCCTGGTCTCCGGCTGGATTCATTAGGTCAGTGCTTACTGTCACAACTGAGGGCCTGAGCTGACGGGAGGCAGCCTCAGTTGTAGGGGCTGAGATGTACCGGAACCTGGGAGGTTGTATCAGACCCCTGGACATGTAAGTAACATGAATAATAACTGCCCGAAGGCGTGACCACGACAACTTAGATAAAAGTCAATGATGTTTATTATGACAACTCCGCATCACAGCAGCAATAAAAGAAAACGTAAAAGTCAGCAAAGAATAAATACAGTTCCTGAGTACTACAGCATGGCAGGAGCCACAGGGCACTGGTAGAGTGAGATAGTTCTTATGATCTTCTAGATGGAAAGTCCTTACCAGGCCCGGCTGTAGCAATGGAGATAACCCAGGATTGTACCAGCTGGTGTTCCAGGAAGAGCTGGGTTGCTGAAGGTAAAACAGCTGCTGTGGATACTGGCTGGAACCAGACTGTTGTTAGCACGGAGTGGATACTGGCTGGAACCAGTTAAATAATAAATGAACTTTGGGAGCGATGAAATGTGAACTGAAATGTAGAACTTGAGAGCGGAGAAATAATAATTCCGGTGGAGAGTGGTAAAGTGTAGAAAGGACACCGGCCCTTTAAGGGAAGCTGTACTCTGCTGGAAGCTGAGGCTGGAAGCAGGTAGTGTTGTAGCTGGAAACAGATGAATCCACAATGGATTGGAGAGTCAGGCTACACCGCAGGTGGAATGCTGGTGCGGGTCTCTATGGTGGAAGTCTTGAGACAGGAGCTGGAACCTGGAAGACAATCATAGAAGAGAGACAAACAGGAACTAGGTTTGACAACCAAAGCACTGACGTCTTCCTTGCTCAGGTACAGCTTACTTATACCTGCAGCAAGGAAGGGGTTGGCTAGGCAATTATGCAAATCAACAACACAGACAGCAGATTGGTGGAAATGATCAGATGACAGAATCCAAGATGGCTGCGCCCATGCAGACACTTGGAGGGAAGTTTGGTTTGTAATCCATGTGGTCTGGGAAACAGTAATGGCGGCGCCGGCCACCGGAGACAGGAGACGCCAGGCTGATAGATGCACATTTAACCACGCGGGCACAGCGGAGGCCGCGGCTGATGAAAAGACCACTCTGCATGTGGAAACTCAGGAACAGCGGAATCCGGTCCTGGAACGCTGAGCCCGCCTTAGGAGGCATCTGAAGGGTAAGTAATGGCGTCCAGATACCCGGATCGTGACAGGTATACTGGGAGAGAGTTACAAGCCTACAAAACAGAACTGGTTCAGCATAGGATGATTCTCAATTATCTCACGGCTGTGACAGGCGGGTATTGTGTTACCCTAGCGACTCAGTATGGAATAAAGTGCTGCACGTATATTACAAACAGCACTGAGGACCCAGCCGAGGTCATAGACCAAAAGATGGATGACATTTTGCAATTAAAATGGGAGTTCCGAAGGAAACACAATCTCACCCTTGCCGCTGTGGGTAATGAGCTGACCGGTTGGGTGTCATGGTTGAACCCACGAAATTGGTTCCCTGGTTTAGGAGAATGGGCCCAAGGTATTATCATGAATGTAGGGAAATTTATTTTGTGTATTCTGGGTGTCATCATATTGGTCGGTCTGATATTTAGATGCGTTCGGGTTTTAACAAAGTGTAAACGTAGCGCCCGAGTGATGAGTTTAAGAAGTGAAGATACTGTAATAACAACGACTGATTTGATTTACGACCCAACCATTGAGACAATGTTGTGAAGAAAATGTGATTCCACGGTCCGTTTCTTTCACCCGTTTCTCCTTTGTTTTCCTCCAAGGTACAAAGACATCCGCTTGGAAGAAGAATTTGACAACCTTTTACACAGACCATTGATGGACAATGCCATAGACCCCCAATATCCCTAGCAAATTTAAAATTTTACGATAGCCCAACACTTTTGTAAGTCTATGGACATTGAGAAAGCTTTTGCTCGCATTTTGGCAAAAGCCCAAAGAGACTACAGTCAACATGTACATCAAGACAAGACACCAGACAAGACTTCAATCAACAAATGTATATTAAACTCACATAGTTTATGACTGCATTTACCATAATTGCTCCTTATCTTCATCTCTACAACCTTCAGGTAATGACACACATAGTCGATAGGGAATATAGGCACAGATATCAGCACTCACATATCCCCCATTCATGTATCATCAACTAAAATGTGCTCCCCCATTTTGTTGCAACCAAAAGCCGAAAAGAGCTCGGTAAAGTTTGACAGCCCATCCACAGACCCGTACCACGGGATAAGAAGGAATTCAAATGTATACTTCGCAATACCTCGAAGCTTGATTTAAAACACGTACGGCACGATGATACATGACCCCTCAAACATGGACTCATACATACATGCTTCTACTGTCTCACTAGGTCATACCGTTTTCCCACCTTCTTCTTTTCTCCCTTACCCAATCATAGAAATGTATTATACATGACATATATTTTTCTCTTTTTGAACTGTTTTAGGAAGTGGCAGTTATTGGTGACTGCCAAAGGGTGGACTGTCAAAGTCAGAAAAATATCACGCTGCACATTGCCATATATGCACCTCATGCGTGTGCCCGCTGCACGTGCATGAGCCCTCCCGTGCGTGCGTATACTCGCAGTCGCGTGCACTCGCACGCGCACGGTATGCGCATTTACGGTGGAGTTTGTGTGCGTCTAGCGGGCGACTCAATCGTTACATATTTTAGTCATATAATGTATTTTGTAGATTATGGTACCGTTGATAGAATCTGAAAGTTTAGTTAATGTAGCATGTTCAGAGACAAAGAGATCCCTCTTTGTTTGATACGAAGGGTCAGACAGGGGTTACACAGTGGTGTTTAGTATCCATCGGAAGGGTATATAATTAGCAATATTCCGGTGTTGGTTAGAAACGGATTAATCGCTCGTGCGTATAGTTATGACTATAAGAAGTTTATGGACATTTGCTATATTTGTTTAATTCTGTGAGCGTCAGCGCCGCTTGTGATCTCCTTGTGGTCTCGAGCGTCCGCTACGCTGGTAGCATATCATTACGGTAATCGGCAGCCTATAGCATGCTTGCCTCTACGCATTAAGCCGTGAGCGAACGTGCCGCTCGTGCGTCTCGTCCACGGCTAAGCGTCCGCTACGCTAAGTGCGTACCCTTACGGTACCACATACTCCAATAGCGTACTGAGTCTCTTAACCTTTTAGCGTGTTTAATATAGGATAAATCAGTAGGCTTTATCAGATCTGTTGGACAAGTGGTCCGGTTCGCATCTTCAGATGCATCGGCTGATCACCCTGTCCCCAAGGGCCAGGGTGTCTCTTCTGTGGTGGCTGCAGAGTGCTCACCTTCTCGAGGGCCGCAGGTTCGGCATACAGGACTGGGTCCTGGTGACCACGGATGCAAGCCTCCGAGGATGGGGGGCAGTCACTCAGGGAAGAAACTTCCAAGGGCTGTGGTCAAGTCTGGAGACTTCTCTCCACATAAATATACTGGAACTAAGGGCCATTTACAACGCCCTGAGTCAAGCAGAGCCCCTGCTTCGAAACCGGCCAGTGCTGATTCAGTCAGACAACATCACGGCGGTCGCCCATGTAAACCGCCAGGGCGGCACAAGAAGCAGGATGGCAATGGCGGAAGCCACAAAGATTCTTCGATGGGCGGAGAATCTCGTGCAAGCACTGTCAGCAGTGTTCATTCCTGGAGTGGACAACTGGGAAGCAGACTTCCTCAGCAGACCTGACCTCCACCCGGGAGAGTGGGGACTTCATCAAGAAGTCTTCCAACTGATTGCAAACCGATGGGAACTGCCACAGGTGGACATGATGGCGTCCCGCCTCAACAAAAAGCTAAAAAGATATTGCGCCAGGTCAAGGGACCCTCAGGCGATAGCTGTGGACGCCCTAGTGACACCGTGGGTGTACCAGTCGGTATATGTGTTTCCTCCTCTTCCTCTCATACCAAAAGTACTGAGAATAGTAAGAAAGAGAGGAATAAGAACAATACTCATTGTTCCGGACTGGCGAAGAAGGACTTGGTACCCGGAACTACAAGAAATGCGCACAGAGGACCCATGGCCTCTGCCTCTCAGACAGGACCTGCTGCAACAAGGGCCCTGTCTGTTCCAAGACTTACCGCGGCTGCGTTTGACGGCATGGCGGTTGAACGCCAGATCCTAGCGGAAAAAGGCATTCCGGATGAAGTTATTCCTACGCTGATAAAGGCTAGGAAAGACGTGACAGCAAAACATTATCACCGTATATGGCGGAAGTATGTTGCTTGGTGTGAGGCAAGGAAGGCCCCTACAGAGGAATTCCAACTGGGTCGTGTCCTGCACTTCCTACAGTCAGGGGTGACTATGGGCCTAAAATTGGGGTCCATAAAGGTCCAGATTTCGGCCCTATCCCTTTTCTTTCAAAAAGAACTGGCTTCACTGCCTGAGGTTCAAACATTTGTTAAGGGAGTGCTGCATATTCAGCCCCCTTTTGTGCCACCAGTGGCGCCCTGGGATCTTAACGTTGTGTTGGATTTCCTGAAATCTCACTGGTTTGAGCCACTTAAGACCATGGAACTAAAGTATCTCACATGGAAAGTGGTCATGCTGTTGGCCTTAGCATCAGCTAGGCGTGTGTCGGAATTGGCGGCTTTGTCATGTAAAAGCCCATATCTGATCTTCCATATGGACAGAGCAGAATTGAGGAGTCGTCCCCAATTTCTCCCAAAGGTGGTGTCATCGTTTCATTTGAACCAACCTATTGTGGTGCCTGCGGCTACTCGGGACTTGGAGGACTCCAAGTTGCTGGACGTAGTCAGGGCTTTGAAAATATATGTTTCCAGAACGGCTGGAGTCAGGAAGACTGACTCGCTGTTTATCTTGCATGCACCCAACAAGCTGGGTGCTCCTGCTTCAAAGCAAACTATTGCTCGCTGGATCTGTAGCACGATTCAGCAGGCTCATTTCTGCGGCTGGATTGCCGCATCCAAAATTGGTGAAGGCCCATTCCACAAGGAAGGTGGGCTCTTCTTGGGCGGCTGCCCGAGGGGTCTCGGCTTTACAGCTTTGCCGAGCAGCTACTTGGTCGGGTTCAAACACATTTGCAAAGTTCTACAAGTTTGATACCCTGGCTGAGGAGGACCTTGTGTTTGCTCATTCGGTGCTGCAGAGTCATCCGCACTCTCCCGCCCGTTTGGGAGCTTTGGTATAATCCCCATGGTCCTTACAGAGTTCCCAGCATCCACTAGGATGTCAGAGAAAATAAGAATTTACTCACCGGTAATTCTATTTCTCGTAGTCCGTAGTGGATGCTGGGCGCCCGTCCCAAGTGCGGATTTTCTGCAATAAGTGTATATAGTTGTTGCTTAACTAAGGGTTATTGTTATGAGCCATCCGTTGTGTGAGGCTCAGTTGTTGTTCATACTGTTAACTGGGTAAGGTTATCACAAGTTGTACGGTGTGATTGGTGTGGCTGGTATGAGTCTTACCCTGGATTCAAAATTTCCTTTCCTTGTAATGTCAGCTCTTCCGGGCACAGTTTCCCTAACTGAGGTCTAGAGGAGGGGCATAGAGGGAGGAGCCAGTGCACACCAGATAGTACCTAATCTTTTCTTTAGAGTGCCCAGTCTCCTGCGGAGCCCGTCTATTCTCCATGGTCCTTACGGAGTTCCCAGCATCCACTACGGACTACGAGAAATAGAATTACCGGTGAGTAAATTCTTATTATTTGCTACATGTTGTCGTGGAATGTAATTGTACATCAACAAGTGCTGGAGTACCAAATGAAAACCACAGTAATCAATCAATGCCAGATTACCAACCAGGCAACACAGACTTGCACATAAGACCCAAGTTGTTTGTGTGCAACTGGTGACAATCAGAGAGGTGTCAGGCGCACCTCTCAGCAAGTTCATATCACTGACGGGTGTGGATCATTAGGTCGACCACTATTGGTCTAGGTGACTAGGTCGACACTGTGACTTGGTCGACACTGAAAAGGTCGACGTGCTTTTTTGCTGTTGTTTTCTTCGTAAAGTGACCGGGAACCCCAATTAGTGCACGTGAAGTTGCGTATGATACTAGCCTAGAGCAGAGGTTGCCTGGTAAATATTAGATAAGTGACAATAAGCACTCAGCAGTAGACCATCCTTAAAAATATTTTTACATATAGAACACAAGATAATTTGTCAAAGGGCGTAAAGCCTGCTGATCAGCTAAAGGGCTTGTTTTTGCCTCAACCGATATATTAAAATGATTATAGCCCAGAGGTTCCCAAACGCGGTCCTCAAGGCATCTCAACGGTCCTGGTTTTAAATGTATCCATGCTTGGCCACAGGTGACTTAATTAGCACATTAGACAATTTGATTTAACCATCTGTGCTGAGCCATGGATATACCTAAAACCTGGACTGTTGGGATGCCTTGAGGGCTGCATTTGGGAACCTCTGTAAAAGTGTATATAGCCAGTGATAATCTATGCCACAGGTTCTCAAACTCGGACCTCAAGACCCCACACAGTGCATGTTTTGCAGTTCTCCTCGCAGAATCGCAAGTGAAAAAATTAGCTCCACCTGTGGACCTTTTAAAATGTGTCAGTGAATAATTAATACACCTGTGCACTTGCTGGATGACCTGCAAAACATGCACTGTGTGGGGTCCTGAGGACCGAGTCTGAGAACCACTGATCTATGCTGATAGAGCCTATTTATCAGCATGTCTGGTACTCCCTGTAGTCTTCAAATATATCAGAGCAGAACCGTTAAAAAAAACACATTATCTTTGGAATAAAGTAGCGTTTTTCCAATGCAGAGCTATTGACATTAGTTTTATTGATTTATAAATAAAAGGCACTTGTTAATTATATGGACACCACTGTATCTCAACGGCGCCATAGTGTTTCTTTCTTTTGAACCATTGTTTTTAATTTAAAAAGAAAAAAATATTTATTTTCAGCCACAACACCCCCCCCCCCCTCAAAAAATAAAATAAAAACATTTTATATAAGTTATGAAAGCTAATATTTTATTAAGACTTAGCTAAACATAAATATATCAAGCTACTAAACATAAACCTACCTGGATAAAAGTGTTTTTGTTTTTTTCAATTAACCTTTTCACTGTGATCCCCTCCTGCATTCAGTCCCTCTCTTTTCCTGTTCTTTCAGTATAAGGGTTTGGGTCGAAGTTTTCATATATCCAGTCCTATATTGGAAGCCTCTAATGGACAAAGAGACTCTTGCTATATTTTTGTATAATGGTGTTCTCATTTATGTAAGTTCTACGGTGATCGAGAGCACTGGCCAAGGTCAGACTGGCCCATAGGGGTACAGTGGGAAATTCCTGGTGGGCCACACTGTCTTAGGGCCACACCCCTTCCTCTAATGTCATGTTTGAGACAGTGCACTCAAATTATACATTGTTACCCTTTTAGAGGGTCAGATACATGGTCTCTAATGGCTGTTCAATCCTCAGTGCTGTGCAGGCTACTCTCACCCCATGGTAACTGGCCACACCCCTTAAGCATCGGCCCCTACCTCTGCATTCCCCCGATGGGCCCTTCATGTCCCAATCCAACACAGGCACTGGCCCTACTATAGTGGTCTCTGTCTATGTGTCTGGGTCACTCACAATGATATTGTTGGCACAGGACTTCTGTGGGTAAGCCAGTGCCGAAACTAGACATTTTAGCGATGTGTGCAAGAAACAGCATCGGCACCTTCCCCATATACAAAAGAGGGCCAGTGTGTGCCATAGGTTTGCTTCATAAATATAGGGGTGTGCCTTCGTGTGGAAGGGACGTGGCCACAAAATAATACCAATTCATATTATGCTGTACAGAAGTCTCCATTATTCAAATTCCGCCACATAGTAATGACACTTACACACATTACACCAGGTAGATCCCCTTTTACACATTACGCCAGGAAGAGCCCCTGTCACACATTACGCCAGATAGAACTCCATTTTACACATTACTCAAGGTAGAGTCTCCTTTTACACAGTACGACAGGCAAAGTCCTGTTTTACACCGTCCGGCAGGCAGAGTCCCCTTTTACACAGCACGACAGGCAGAGTTCCCTTTTATTATGTATGGCAGGTAGAGCTACTTTTTACACAGTATGGCAGGCAGAGTCCCCTTTTTCACATTATGGCGGCAGAATCCCCTATTTACACATTATGGTGGCAGAGACCCCCTTTTTGCACATTACGGTGGCAGAGTCCCCCTTTTACACATTATGGCAGCAGAGTACCCCTTTTTACACATTACGGCAGCAGAGTCCCCTTTTTTCACATTATGGCGGCAGAATCCCCTATTTACACATTATGGTGGCAGAGTCCCCCTTTTTGCACATTACGGTGGCAGAGTCCCCCTTTTACACATTATGGCAAAGAAGGGGAATTATCAGGCAGCACTGTTATGCGTAGTGTGCTGCAAGTTTTGTTTAGGTTCTGAAGACATTATCATGGGGCACATAAAAAAAAAAAACAGGAAGTTCAACAGACTGAATTATGGAAACCTATCTGCAGAATTGTACTGTGCCTGTTTGAGCCTGACATGCAATAGTTAGATGAAAATAGTCACCACGGAGGCACAAAGTATTGTCACATGTATTTGTAACATGTCTTTATCTTAAAGTGCCTGGGGATATGTTGTTACATGTCACTGTCTCTTTCTTTTATTAAATTGTTTTAACGCATTACTGAGATTAAGGGTAATGTGCAGTTCTCTTGAATGTTAGATTGCCGCACGTGCAGCTCTTCTAGGTTATCAGATGTTTTATTTATTGCACAGCTGATCATAGTGTTAGACCGACAGACATTTATCTGACAGACTGGCACCCATCATATATCATGGGCATAAACTGTGAGATATCTCACATTGTATGGCCACGATAGCTGAGTTCCTCTCCTGCGGAAGACATTCCCCAAACCCCCCACCACCACCACCACCATCCGTTCCTCCCTTGTGAAGGAACAGGGAAATATAGCCAGGGCCGGCTCTACCATTAGGCAGCTTTAGGCGGCTGCCTAGGGGCGCCATGCTCTGGAGGGCGGCACTGAATTCAACTAGCAAAAAACTGAAGGATGTCTCTGTATGCAGCCTCCTCTTTTTACACTGCGGTGGCTGCTGCTGCAGATCTAATCAGATGCAACTGCTGCTATCAAGCTGTACCACGTAGTGTCTCAGCGCTTCCTCCTTGCCAACAAGTGTAACATCAAGTCATGCGAAGGCACATATGAGGTGGATGTAACTATGGATCCTGAGGGGCGTCCCCACTGCCGCTCCTCATAGCCCTGATGCTTCTCCTCCAGGCCCCTGTATCCCGGCTCTCCAGCAGTAAGCAGCATCTGACTACATGTGTGCTCCCGGCAGTGTCACTGTAATGCTGCTGCTGCCTATAAGAGGAACCATTCCAATTCAAAGGAAAACAAGGAAACAACTTGGGGTCTCTGCTGGACCACAGACAGTATAGATATTAGAGCCTGATATCTGGTTTGCACTTGTAAACCACACTATAGAGAAAACACAGGCACTGGGGCACAATACAGTACATATGGAGGAGGGGGGGGGGGGGGGAGTAATGAATTTACAGATGGACGGATGGAACCCAATAAGATGCATAGAAATATATGTATGACTTTGTGTGTGTATATATATATGTATACACATACAATTAAAGGGATTTAGTTAGCATCCCGGCAGATACCAGGTGTACAGAATATCGGCACCAGAATGTTAGTATGCCAGAGCGGGTTAGCCTTAGGATGTGGGGAGGGAGGGTTAGGGGAAGGGTAAGGGTTAATTAATTTAATTCAAAATGTCGGAATTATGGTGGTCTGTATGCCACTGTCGGTATTCTGACCACCGGCATCCCATACCCAACCCCAATGACAGTACCCCACCAGACCCTATATACAGTATATAAAAAAAAAAGTAGAACTGGCCTTAGTGTCCTATATGATTCCTAACATCCTGGCTAATGTATATACATAAAAAATAGATGGCACTCAAGGACATTGTAAGCAAAATTTTGTGACTGTTTACAATATACTTTAAAAGTCCTTGAGTGTTGCCCCTTTTCTCTGTATATGTATAATGATGCAATTCACCCCATCCCACCTAGTGGCCATCTGCATTTCACCTCCAGGAGATGATGGGGGGGGGAGAAGTGGTTTGCAGGTAAGGGGGCGCTAGGTTGAAGCTTTGCCTAGGGTGCAGAAAGACCTTGCACCGGCCCTGAATATAGCACATACACTTCCAGCTGCTGCCGACTAATTATCAAACCTTTCAGACATGCTGGACGATTTCAGCATGTACGATCAACCGATAATTAGTGGTCAGTCACGGCAATAAACTACTATTATCTGAATGGTTGGGCCAGATAACTGTATAGTGTAGGCTCAGCATAAAGCTGGAGAGAAGAGGAGGGGCCCCAAGTCTGCTGCTTTTGCTTGGGCCCTACGCAGTTTTACAACCAATCACATACGCTCTTTAATGCGCCTAGTATAATTTTGGGCTGTAAGCATACAGTACTTGCTGGTTGTATCTTGTTATTAAATACATATTAAGCCCTCCTAACAGGTTGGTATCAGGTGTCCGACGCCGGGATCCCGGCTTCCAGATTGCCGGCGGGAGGGGAGAGGGCGAGTTCTACGAAGTTCTGTTCCCACTCTATGGGTGTTGTGGACACCCACGAGTGGAAATAGTCCATGTTAGTTGCATGCCGTTAACATGATTACATCCCCTCCTAACATGGCATTTGCAGTCAGTCGCTGACAACAGGGTTTAAAGTAATGCTGGCCATACATTAGGACGATATCGGATACGAATGTAAGATTTCAACGCGTCATATGATGCATTGTGTGCACATCATTATCCCCGTTGGTCGAATGTTACATCAAATGATCATTCGTGCAGCCCATATTATCTGTCATAATCGTATGCACATACGATGCATCGTACAATTGTGAATACGATCAGTGTCCTTTTAAATTACTTTTTTTTTGTGATCACGTGCTAGGTTAGACGATAGATCGTATGAGTCATCTTATTAAAAAAACCGCCAAATCATGTGCGATGCGTTCCACGTGGTATTGAAGGTAAATCGTATGAGGAATCGGATCAGATGCTGATCTTATTTTGTACAGCATTGTTTTCTGCGGAAATCATAATGTAATTATTTGTATTGCTATGAAGAAAAGAACAACATATTTTGAAAATAATATTTTTAGTGCACAAATACACAAAAGACAATTATGTAACAATCTATTTACCATCATAACTATCACACATTTCTCTTAAAAGATAAATAAAGGATTTTATTGGTTAAAGACTTTCATCTTCTGGAAAAAGCTTGTGCGTAACAGAATAATGTAAATATAAATTACGATGCTTGGATGAAATGAGCTACATATATAGGTTTGTATGTTTCAACTGAATGATACTTCACTTAGGGATAAAAAGGTTGTTTCTGAGTATGAACAAATGACAGATGCATTGTGAAAATGTATAAATTACGTATTACAACATTAAACTGATTGGATCGGATGATGAAACTGCCCTGCTCTTGAGAGTCACTAATAGGAAATAAACTGTCTACCAATACACATAAAAACTAAAGGATGTCATTCAGATCTGATGGCAGCAGCAAATTTGTTAGCAGTTGGGCAAAACCATTATGTGCCCTGCAGGGGGGCAGATATAACATGTGCAGAGTTAGATTTGATTTGAGTGGGTTATTTTGTTTCTGTGCAGGGTAAATACTGACTGCTTTATTTTTACACTGCAATTTAGATTTCAGTTTGAACACACTCTACCCAAATCTAACTCTCTCTGCAAATGATATGTCAGTCCCCCCCCCCCCTCCCCCCCGTAGTGCACATGGTTATGCCCATTAGCTAACAAATTTGCTGCTGCGATCAGATCTGAATTAGGCCCTAAATTGCTCAATCACGGGCAAACCTTTGAATTAATTAACCTGACAACTTGCATAAAATTTGTCTAGAGGCCGGGTTAGAACATAGGCTATGTGTTTCCATAGCTTAGGTTCACATTCCCATTTTTTTAGGTCCTGGCATACCAACTCCAATGTGCATATACGGCTCGGAACCGAGCATACACAGCACATAAAGGGAGATCTGTAGTTCAGTTAGTTTGCATCTGAGAGATAATAAATTAAAGTATCAGAGAGATACTAAGCTCAAGTTAAAAAAAATATACAAAACAAATACACAGGTTCAGCCAATGTGCTGCACAGCAGAAAGCAAGTCTGAAATTGCTTACCACAGAACTTCGGAATGGAGTAGCTGCACGTAGAAAAATCCACAATGTTTGTAGCTTATAGTATGTCAGCGTCTTTGATGAGAATGTGTAGGAGTCTTCTGCATAAAAAAATCAGGTTGCTGTTAATTATAGATAGTCTGCAGCCATACATTAACATTGAGATACTGTCTGACACCGCTTTTCATAATAGCTGCCCCTTTCAATTTCATTCTAATGGTGTGTGCTCACGAACTTGCCTGGGCAATGGTAGCTATGACAGCTAAGATATATATTGTTGTTAAGAAAGGATTTAAAATTTTCACCCTCAAAACAAATGGACAATTTTGAAACATTTATTAATTTTAATACATTTGTACGGACACTCACTTTAAAAATGCATTTTGCTAAGAATGACAATAATCAAGAACCTGTGATGGACTCAAAACCAGGTCTTAAGAGAATATTTGAATATTATTCCTTGGATCCAAAAGGGAACCACCTAAACGTATTTTTTTATGATCTAGTCAAAAAAGATCTCTGTGAACAGCAACATAACCCACACAGTCGAACTTGAAGAATGCAGAAAAGGAAGCATTGAAGAAACTACAGAAAGAGGCCGATATTGCTATTAAACAAGCTGACAAGGGAGGAGGAATTGGGATTTTAGACCGCAAGGCATACGAGAAAGAAGCTTTTAGACTGTTGAAAGATGAAACGCCTTATAAAGTATTACCTCAAGATCCCATCAATAGGTTTATTGACAAATTGATAACACTCTTACTACAGTATCTGTATAATAAAGATTTAAAGAAGGACGCTTTTCAGTTTTTAATGGTCTCTAGCCCGGTGATACCAATTTTTTACTTTTTACTAAAGATTCACAAGACACTTAATAATCCGCCAGGTCGCCCCATTGTCGCAGGAATTGACTCGTTCACCTCAAACTTGTCTGAATACATAGATGTTTTCCTACGAAAATACGTCATGGAATTACCCTCGTATCTCAAGGACACAATCAGTGCTTTAAATTTACTTTCAGAAATAAAATGGAAGGACACTTTCCTTTGGGTAACAATTGACGTGCAGAGTTTATAAACCTGTATTGAACACAAGAAAGGAGTTTAGGCATGTAGAAAATTTCTGGAGAGAGACACAGAATTGACAGATACACATTAAAATGGAATTTGTGATTTTATAGGGTTCATTTTAAGTCACAACTGGTTTAAATTTTTAGACTGTTTTTACATACAAACTTGTGGAACTGCCATGGGGACAATATTTGCCCCAGGTTTTGCTAATTTATTGATGGGTAGTTGGGAAGAGGAGATTATTTATACCAAAAATCCTTTTTCAGACAGTCTTGTAATGTATAAAAGATACATAGACAATATCCTTATTATATGGGAGGGGACAGAAGAGTCTTTTTGAAGTTTTTATGAATACATTTGTGTGAACACATACAATCTGAAGTTTACCTATTCTGCTAAAAAGGACAAAATAGAGTATCTTGATTTAATACTAATAGGAGATGGAGAAAACATCAGTACATTTATTTTTATTAAACCAGTTGATATGAATAGCTATTTGCACTACAGAAGTTGTCATGCGGAACATTGGAAGACAAATATACCTTATTCACAATTTTACCGAATAAAGCGTCACTGTACAAAGGAGGAGGATTGTGAAAAACAACTGGAAAATTATTCAGAGCATTTTGTGGAAAGAGGTTATCCAGGAGGTATCATTAAAAAAGCACTGGAAAAGACGAATACAACCAGTAGACTGGTTCTCCTGAAACACAAACCCCCAAGAAAACATGAAAATTTAATCCCCTTCTTAACTACCTTCAGTTGCCAAGAAATCGTTATAAAGAAATCTCTGAATAAGCATTGGAGTGTATTACAGATGGATCCGATCCTGAAAGAGATTCTTCCAGAAAGACCTAAGGTTGTGTTCAGGAAACATAAAAACTTGAAAGAGATATTAGCCTAAAGCCTTTTGAAACCATTGAAAACACAGAGCACTTTCATAAAATGTACAGGACATTATAAATGTGGCAGATGCAATGTATGTAAATGTGTACACCCTAACAGAAGAATCTTTCATAATCATAATTCAAAAGAATATAATATCACAGACTTCATCAGCTGCAACTCTACCATGATTAATTAATTTTATATATATATATATATATATATATATATATATATAGTGGAATGTTTCTGTGCTTTGAAATATGTAGGAAAAACCAAAAGGATACTTAAACTACGTATACAAGAGCATATCAGAAATATAAAGAACAAAGTGACAACCCATGCAATTTATAGACATTTTCACGAGATACATAATTCTAATCCTGATAAACTTTCATTCAAAGCCATAGAAATAGTTAAACCTGGTGAAAGAGGTGGTGACACCCTAAACAAATTATTAAGAAAAGAAATGTTTTTTGAATTACAAACTCTGTATCCTCTTGGCTTCAACAAAAGTTTTGCAATTGCTCCCTTTTTATAGTGTTTTTATAGTGTATTTTTATACCCTGTTTTATACTACTCCATCTCTTTATAATATATATATACATTTTTAGAGTATATGAGATCTTTTGGATAAGAATATGTTATAATGGTGCTCTTTCTTTACAGCTTTGAATTACCAATGTACTAAAGATATACACTACAATGGCCAATACACAAATCTGCTGTCTGTATTTGGGGACTCCAGGAAAATGTCCGTCGCTCCACAGATGATTACAAAAAAAGATTCCTTTTATTTTCAGTAAATAGGAACTGAATGGACAAAACATTTGAAATGTATATTTATCATGTATTTTTTATCATGCAAGGTTCTTTTTGTCAATACTGAAATGTATATTATCCCCCTTTGCAGTGGGGTGGAAGCGCAACTTGCGTTCCACTGGCCCCAGAAAGCGAAATTGACGTGGATGCCGTCAGTGCATTCCATGGCTGGATCCTGGCCGCTGGGAGGAAGTGATGTCATGCTGCAGTTTGCCGGAAGTGACGGGATGCATTCCACCCGCTTTCTGGCTCCGACCAGCATTCTCTCCCCCTCTACACAAGTGAATTAGCAGCGGATGGAAATGACACGGTGTGCATTTAACTGCCGATCCGGACCTCCGGTTTTAATTGTAAATGAGCTGGTTGTTCGTCTATACAAATGTAAAATATATTATTTATATCTGTTGAAGTTATTTTCCTTGTATATTATATATATATATATATATATATATATATATGAATCAATGGATATAATTGTCATTTAAGGACATTATATTCCCACTTCCTGTAATGAACACACAGGAAGTGATGTCACTACTCTCTGGACCACACATAGTCTCCATCTTGTTGCTTTTTGGGTATAAATATGTGCACTATGTCCCTTGAGAACTATCCCCTTGATGAACTCCAGGCTAAGGACGAAACGCATTGGTACTTTGCTGTACCTAGGAATGGCACCTGTGGACAGATAAGTTTTCATATTTTGTTTTCTTGTACGTGTGCTACCTACCATTGTCTGTTATGCTGTTTTTATGCTTTTTTCAAAAACGAAAAACTGAGAAAAATTGTATAGTAGTGAAGGAAAATGATTATTTCTTGGGGTTGCTATCCCAGCTACACACAGTTTTTTAATGTACAGCTTTTAGACAGATATGTTGTTTTAAGACAGTACACACGATGTTTGCTCTTATTTTCTCTTTTATATACCTTGGAAATTTAATGGTCATATGACCGAAGACAGAAGGAAAAGCTAAGTTTTCTTCCAATATATTTTGGCACTTTTTAGCACTTTACTGTCAAAGCTACTTTATCATTGTTTTTTGCACTATTAGGCGCTTTTTACGAAACCCTAACACCATTTTTCATAAGTGTTACTCACAAACACACTAATTGTTTTAAGCAGCTACCTTACATGAATATTTGTTTTTTTTTATTTCTTGGTCAAAGTGTTGTTTGGACATCTGGCGCTTGGTTCTCCACTTTATCATGTATATACAGTATATATATATATATAGATAGATAGTTGTACTACGATATACCGGCGGTGCCTCCCATATGTATCTATGTGTGTGTATATATATATATATATATACGACGACAGAAAGAGGCGGCACTCAGAGACTTAGAAACAGTGCAAAACTTGTATTAGGTGCGATCACACCTAATACAAGTTTTGCACTGTTTCTAAGTCTCTGAGTGCCGCCTCTTTCTGTCGTCGTGGGTAATCTGGGGTGACCCCCCAGGGGAGGGCACCTGAGCAAGTCGGTCCTACGGGATTTCTGGAGTGCCGGAGCATTTTTTGTTGTTATATATATATATATATATATATTAAACAAATCTCAGCAACATTATGTTAGAGTTTCAATTGAGGTTTTGCTGAATGAAAATTTTGTTGACATCTGCAAAAGTGGGAAACAACATTTTGGTTTTAGACAGCTTTATGTTACCGTCCTCTTTCACTAATTAGTCTGTGCAGCCACCTGTAACTACGAGTTTGCAGCTCTTACTATAACTTGTCTTTATTTTAGTTAGCTCTCCGTAAATATGGCCTTCAGCAAGTCATTGTTGTGTTTGCTCACAGGATAAACAGTGGCAATGGTTTTGGAAATGTTCTGCTCTGATTATCTGGTATAGATGAGTAAAACGTTTTCTGTCACACATATTGCTTCTAACAAGTCATCCACGTCGATGGCTTGGAACCCATGACTAATATTGGCAGAAGCATGTCAACATCCCATGAGCAATGACTATATGCTTTCCAAAGCCTTCAACAAATATTTTATAGGTTTACGTTGACCCTAATGCTGTATTTGATTTTAATAACTAATTCTAAACAAGTTCCACAAGTAAAAAAAAAATGTTCTCCCTAGAGCAGGCCTGGCCAACCTGTGGCTCTCCAGATGTTGTGAAATTACACATCCCAGCATGCCCTGCCACAGTTTTAGCGTTCCCTAATAGCAAAACTGTGGCAAAGCATGATGGGACTAGTAGTTTTACAACAGCTGGAGAGCCACAGGTTGGCCAGGCCTGCCCTAGAGGCTATCAAAGCTGTGGAAGTTTCACCATACTGGAAGATTGTGTGGCTAATGGGGAAAGTACAGGCTGTGGCTGTCTAACTTGGACTTCTCAGAAATTACCCAAAACTCTTTCCTCCAATATAAAATACTTTATTCAGGCAGAATAATGACTGTAATAAATAATTGTTAAGTGGAACTCAACACAAAATGTAAAAAATACATGATATGTTATGCAGAGATGTGCAGTTCGGTTCCCTAGAATGCCGAACTTACCCGAATTTTGTGGATCCAAGCGAACCAATACCCAGTCCCAATCTCCAGAGAAGATCCAAACCGTAGTCATGGTTCGAATCTTACCACAGTTTGAAATTTGGATTTTAAATCTGAATTTCGGGTTTTGGTTCAGTTTGGATAGCAAAAATAACATGATTTTAGCTGTTTTTATCAATTTAAAAAAAATAATAAAAAAATCTGAATTCAAAACCAGAGACAATTTTTGCAGAACCAAAACCAGCAAAAATGTGCCGGCACACATACTGTATCTAATGTTATTACAGATCTGTGTCTCTTTCATACTGATTAAATATAATTAATTTGTGGCAACATGTGACCCGGGAATTTGCTGGGTCTAGCAATCCGGCAAATTCCTGGGACTCTGCTCCATGACCCTGGTCGGGAGCAGGGTTGCTGGACCGGGATGTTTCCTTTCACACATGCTGAAATCCTGGGTTGATGCACGTTTACGTACAAAAACCCGGGATACAGCTGCATGTGTGAAAGGGGTAAATGAGAATAGATGAATTGAAATAAACACAATGGGCTGTAACGCAAAAAAGGGCAAGTAGCTGTGCAGGTGGGGCAGATGTAAGATGTGCAGAGAGAGTTAGATGTTGGTGGGGTGTGTCCAAACTTAAATCTAAATTGCAGTGTAGAAATAAAACTGTCCAGCATTTGTGGGCTATATGAAAAAGCAGCCAGTACTTACCCTGCACGCAAAAATATAAATGTATTTACACCCCTTACATTGCAACATGGTTTGTCCAGGTGCACAAGTAATTGCTCTTTTTTGGTTTTCTCCCAAGCTAAGGTGCCTACACACACTTAGCGATATAGTAAACTATATCGCTCATTTTCCCTGTCCTGAGTGATATAATTTACTATATCGTTCAGTGTGTATGCAGCCGCCGATGAACGATATGCGGCCCTCGTTAGCGACCCTCGGTCTCAGCCGTGCATGCAGCTCAATTTGGACTCATCGTCTGAAGCTGCATGCTCCGGTCAGCTGCGGCATGACGTGACTGTGTTAGTGATAATGCACAGTGTGTATGCCCGCCGCCAGGTGGCTCGGCCCTGGAGGGGAAACACTAGGCGATGTCACTCACCGAGCACATCACCTAGTGTGTACCCACCTTTAGATTCAGCACCAACATGTAAAAAATAAATAAATAAATGTTGCAATGTTAAAAAACTTTTTATACTAACTAAGCTTTTGCTAAATGTTAGTGCAGGTCCATTTGTAAACGGAACAGAATTCCCTACAAAAGACTCTTGTCACTGACTAGAATGGTGAGTCAGAAGATCAAATTACTCTTCTGGGCATTCCCACACTCATGTCTACTGTTGTTGCCTTCTGTGCGCGCTCTGGTCCATAATATTAGAAGTATCGCTGTGACAACAGAGATCACTTCTGATCTATAGCAGTACTATAAGCAGCAAGTGAACAAACATAATGGGTTTTTGTTCTCACGCAATTGTAAGTATTTACACTGTTACATTCCTTATTCTGATTAAGTAGACTGACAGTGGTGCTAGTGTGCTTTATACAGTACATACCTTATGCACTAATATTGGGGTGAAGGGTGTTAGGGTTAGGCACTAGGGTGGTGGTTAGCCATAGCCACCACCCACTGAGGGTTAGCTGTAGCTTCCACCCCGAGATAGTTAGGGAGAGAGGGAGGGGTAGGCGGCAAGGGACGGGTAGAATACTTGCTCCATCCAGTGTCGGGATGCCGCTGTTGGTCATGTGACTGATGGCAACCCGTCCGCCGTGATAACATATGCAACCCAATAATAGCAATCATAGTTTTACTCTTATCAGATTGCTAATTTGCACAAATGTCAGTGTGCATTGTAGTTCAGAAGGAGGAGTTTGGGGCAGGTAAAGAGAAGACTGCCTGTGATGAACACATACACACGGGTCATCGGTTCAATTCTGACAAGTCCCTAATCTAGACAGAGCAGCTGAAGGAACAAGGGGCCTAATTCAGACCTGATCGCAGCAGCAAATTTGTTAGCTAATGGGCAAAACCATGGCCCTCATTCCGAGTTGTTCGCTCGCAAGGCGATTTTAGCAGAGTTACACACGCTAAGCCGCCGCCTACTGGGAGTGAATCTTAGCTTCTTAAAATTGCGAACGATGTATTCGCAATATTGCGATTACAAACTACTTAGCAGTTTCAGAGTAGCTTCAGACTTACTCGGCATCTGCGATCAGTTCAGTGCTTGTCGTTCCTGGTTTGACGTCATAAACACACCCAGCGTTCGCCCAGACACTCACCCGTTTCTCCAGCCACTCCCGCGTTTTTTCCGGAAACGGTAGCGTTTTTATCCACACGCCCATAAAACGCTGTGTTTCCGCCCAGTAACACCCATTTCCTGTCAATTACATTACGATCGCCGAAGCGAAGAAAAAGCCGTGAGTAAAAAAACTATCTTCATAGCAAAATTACTTGGCGCAGTCGCAGTGCGAACATTGCGCATGCGTACTAAGCAGAAAAACGCTGCGATGCGAAGAAAATTACCGAGCGAAAGACTCGGAATGAGGGCCCATGTGCATGCAAGGGGGGCAGATACAACGTGAGAGTTAGATTTGGGTGGGTTATTTTGTTTCTGTGCAGGGTAAATATTGGCTGCTTTATTTTTACACTGCAAATTAGATTTCAGTTAGAAGACACCCCACCCAAATCTACCTCTCTCTGCACATGTTAGCTGCCCCCCCTGCAATATGTGACAATAACTCTCTTCTTGAGAGTCTGAGTAGCAAATTATTAGGCTATTTAGAGAGACTATGGGCCTAATTCAGACCTGATCGCTGTGCTGCAAATTTGCAGAGGACCGCGATTAGATAGTCACCACCCAGAAAGTGAAAATCCGCCCTGTGTAAGTGTGTGAATGCATGTGTACACCATGCGAAAATTGCGCCAGACAGTGGACAGCTGCAAATCCGTTCGCAACTCACTCATCATCAAATGATTTTTTCATACTGTGCAGTCTGTGCACAGCCCAAGACTTACTCCTACAGTGATGTTTGGGGCCGGCGCTGACATCACACACCCTCCCTGAAAACGCTTTGGAACGCCTGCGTTTTTCCTGAAAACGGCAGTTACCACCCCCAAACGTCCTCTGTCATTCACCTTGCAAACACCTTGTGATCGAAATCTTCGCACCATCCTGTCGCTGCTTGGCAACGCACCTATGCATTGCGGTGCATACGAATGCGCAGTCATTCGATAAACAGCTGCTGTGCAAATTCGCACAACAGCGATCAGGTCGGAATCGGGCCTTATATTGGCAAAATGGACCTTTTAGTTCTGTTTTCACAATTAAGACCTTACGTCAAGTAAACTAAAGTAATCTTACACTTTAATCTTACACCAGATATTTTTATTTTTATTTTTTAGCAACTAGAAAAAGCCTTGTAACATTTAGATTATATTTTGTGAAAAATACAGCTCATACCACAAAAGAGCACTGCCATGTTTTCCTCTTTCTTTGTGTTTACATGTTTTAAAATACAAAAGATAAAATCATTTTGTCTCAATAACAAAGTGGCATTGTATTACATTTGAATTAAAGCTGTAAGGGCCACTACCCAGCAGGGGATGTGTTTACAATCTCGATGGACGGTATTCCGGCGGTTATGTGGCCAACACCGGAATACTGACACCAATTTGGTGACCGGAACACCGACAGTCGACATCCCGAAGGCAAGTATCGGGGGTCACTGTTAGGGTGAGGGCCCGAGGGGGGAGAGTTAGGGCTAGGCACTAGGGAGGGCTTGGGTTAGGCAGTAGGAGGTTAGCCCAAGCCGCCACCCCTCGAGTGTCAACCCTAGTCACCGTACCTGGAGGGTTAGCCCAAGCCGCCATCCTCGGAGGGTTAGAGGTAGGGTAGGGAAGGGTGGGGAGTAAAAATACTTACCCCCTCCAACATTGGTATCTTCAGTGTCGGTCATGTGACCACCGGCATCCTGATGAGCGATATTTCACCCCTGACGGGGTGGTCTCTAGTCAACGCAGTAAACTGAGGCTTGCAGTTCCATCATATCTGGTTAGCCACAGGGTACTTCATAGTGAGCTGGGAGGGAAAGTCTCAGGGGCAAATGCGGAGTGGCATAGCACTTCAAATTGCACCATCATGGCCTCACACTAGGGCCTGGCATAAATCTCTGATCTTTTGCAAACTGATTTTTAAACCCTTTACATTATCGTGTTTTGGGGGTTTTTGGGTTCCATTCTTGAGACACAAAGTATTTATAGAAGCAATATAAAAACCCTGATGCTGCAGGAGCAATATACTTACCTGGCCTCCATCTCTTGCTCTACTGCGCATTTGTCTACTTTTTTTTTTTACTGGGCATAGGCAAATATCTAATCACTAAAGGTGTATGCATCAAAATAATATCGATTTTAGAGAAGATCAATATTATTTATGCCTTCATTATTTGTCCATGCCTACCTCAGTGCTGCAAAATGCTGCAAATCCTGGTATATTACAATGGGGGGCTGGGTTCACAATAATTTCATTGACAGCAATCAATGACAGCAATCATCACAGCTCTGCCCCATCTACTTGACTGCAGATTTAGTCGTTCATCGTTTGTGCCGGGTCATTTTAACCTGCAAGCCATTATGGACGATATCGTCCATATTAGCATGCAGGGCTATGGGAGAAACTTCACAAACCCCTCTCTCCCCACCTCCGGGTCGGCCGTATCGGCTGTCGGGCACCTCAGTGGCAAATCGGCCAGTGTGTAGGGCCCATTAGTTTGTGCTGTGGAAAGAGATATGTTTGGGATTCGGTGTGAGCAGTTTCTGGAATGCTGGACCGGATCAGCTCCCTGGGGCGGCGAAGTCGGAAGTCAAAATATAATATGCGGGAACAGGGCTGTTGATTCTCAGTAGGGTAAAAATAAGAATTTACTCACTGGTAATTCTATTTCTCTTAGTCCGTAGTGGATGCTGGGTACTCCGTAAGGACCATGGGGTATAGACGGGCTCCGCAGGAGACTGGGCACTCTTAAAAGAAAGATTAGGTACTATATCTGGTGTGCACTGGCTCCTCCCTCTATGCCCCTCCTCCAGACCTCAGTTAGGGAAACTGTGCCCGGAAGAGCTGACATTACTAGGAAAGGATTTGGAATCCAGGGTAAGACTCATACCAGCCACACCAATCACACCGTACAACTCGTGATAACTATACCCAGTTAACAGTATGAACAATAACTGAGCCTCTCTCAACAGATGGCTCATACAATAACCCTTTAGTTAAGCAATAACTATATACATGTATTGCAGAGAGTCCGCACTTGGGACGGGCTCCCAGCATCCTCTACGGACTACTAGAAATAAAATTACCGGTGAGTAAATTCTTATTTTCTCTGACGTCCTAGTGGATGCTGGGTACTCCGTAAGGACCATGGGGATTATACCAAAGCTCCCAAACTGGCGGGAGAGTGCGGATGACTCTGCAGCACCGAATGAGCAAACTCAAGGTCCTCCTCAGCCAGGGTATCAAACTTGTAGAATTTTGCAAAAGTGTTTGAACCCAACCAAGTAGCAGCTCGGCAAAGTTGTAAAGCCGAGACCCCTCAGGTAGCCGCCCAAGAAGAGCCCACCTTCCTCGTGGAATGGGCTTTTACTAATTTAGGATGCGGCAGTCCAGCCGCAGAATGTGCAAGCTGAATCGTGCTACAGATCCAGCGAGCAATAGTCTGCTTTGAAGCAGGAGCACCCAGCTTGTTGGGTACATGCAGGATAAATAGCGAGTCAGTTTTTCTGACTCTAGCCGTCCTGGAAACATAAAGTTTCAGGGCCCGGACTACGTCCAGCAACTTGGAATCCTCCAAGTCCCTAGTAGCCGCAGGCACCACAATAGGTTGGTTCAAATGAAACGATGATACCACCTTAGGGAGAAATTGGGGACGAGTCCTCCATTCTGCCCTTTCCATATGGAAGATCAGATATGGGCTTTTACAAGACAAAGATCCCAAGGTGCCACTGGAGGCACAAAAGGGGCTGAATATGCAGCACCCCTGTAACAACGTCCGAACTTCAGGCAGTGAAGCCAGTTCTTTTTGAGAGGAAAAGGGATAGGGACGAAATCTTGGCCTTTATGGACCCTAATTTTAGGCCCATAGTCACTCCTGACTGTAGGAAGTGCAGGAATCGACCCCCCTGGAATTCCTCTGTAGGGCCTTCCCGGCCACACACCAAGCAACCTATTTTCGCCATATACAGTGAAAAAGTCTTGCTGTCACGTCTTTCCTAGCCTTTATCAGCGTAGGAATAACTGCATCCGGAATGCCCTTTTCCGTTAGGATCCGGCGTTCAACCGCCATGCTGTCCAACGCAGCCGCGGTAAGTCTTGGATCAGACAGGGTCCTTGTTGCAACATGTCCTGACTGAGAGGCAGAGGCCAAGGGTCCTCTGAGATCATTTCTTGTAGTTCCGGGTACCGAGTCCTTCTTGGCCAATCCGGAGCAAAGAATATTGTTCACACTCCTCCGTTTATTACAATTCTCAGCCCTTGGGTCTGAGAGGTAGAGGAGGGAATATATAGACCGACTGGAACACCCACGGTGTTACTAGTGCGACCACAGCTATCGCCTGAGAGTCCCTTGACCCAGCGTAAAACCTTTTTTATCTTTTTATTGAGGTGGGACGCCATGTAGTCCACCTGAGGCAGTTTCCATCAATTTGCAAAACTGCGTGAAGACTTCCTGATGAAGTCACCACTTTCCCGGGTGGAGGTCGTGTCCACTCCCGGAATGAACACTGCTGACAGTGCGCTTACTTGATTCTCCGCCCAGCGAAGAATTCTGGTGGCTTCTACCCTCGCCACCCTGCTCCTTGTGCCGCCCTGGCGGTTTACATGAGCCCCTGCGGTCTGACTGGATCAGAACCGGTTGGTCGTGAAGCAGGAACTCCGCTTGACTTAGGGCGTTGTATATGGCCCTTAGTTCCAGGATATTGATGTGAAGGCAAGTCTGTTGGCTTGACCACAAACCTTGGAATTTTCTTCCCTGTGTAACTGCCCCCCACCCTCGGAGGCTTGCATCCGTGGTCACCAGGACCCAGTCCTGAATGCCGAATCTGCGGCCCTCGAGAAGGTGAGCACTCCGCAGCCACCACAGGAGAGACACTCTGGCCCTGGGGGATAGGGTGATTAACCGATGCATCTGAAGATGTGATCCGGACCACTTGTCCAGTAAGTTCCATTGTCTTTGCATGGAACCAGCCGAAAGGGGATGGCCTCGTATGATGCCATCATCCTTCCCAGGACTCGAGTGCAGTGATGCACTGACACCTGTTTTGGTTTTCAATGGATTCCTGACCAGCGTCATGAGCTCCTGAGCTCTCTCTATCGGGAGATAAACCCTCTTCTGGTCTGTGTCTAGGATCATGCCTAGGCGAGGCAGATGAGCTGTAGGAACCAACTGCGACTTCGGAATATATAGAATCCAGTCGTGTTGCCGTTTCACTTCCAGAGAAGGTGATACGCTGTCCAGCAACTGCTCTCTTGATCTCGCTTTTATGAGGAGATCATCCAAGTATGTGATAATAGTGACACCTTGCTTCCGCAGGAGCACCATCATATCCGCCATTACCTTGGTGAAATTGGTAATGACAATCCCGTACCGCAATTCTGAGGTACGCCTGATGAGGTGGATAAATGGGGACACGAAGGTATGCATCCCTTATGTCCCGATTCATTTCAGGCTTGCAATGACCACTCTTAGCGATTCCATCTTGAACCTGAACCTTTTCAGGTATATGTTCAGGGATTTTAATACAATATGGGTCTAACCGAACCGTCTGGTTTCGGGATTATAACATGGTCGAATAATAACACCCTCTTGTTGAAGGAGGGGACCCTTGACCACCACCTGTTGAAGATACAATTTACGAATTGCAGTTAACACTGGCTCCCTCTCTTGGGGGGAAGCCCGCCGGGTCCTCGGTGAGGGGTCTTCTCACAGTCCAGCCTGTATCCCTGCGATGCAATTTCTATTGCCCAGGGATCTAACAGGGAGTGAACCCACTTGTGGCTGAACTTACAAAGGCGTGTCCCCACCGGGCCTAGCTCCGCCTGTGGAGCCCCAGCGACATGCGGTGGATTTTTGTAGAGGCCGGGGAGGACTTCTGTTCCTGGGGACTAGCTGTGTTGTACAGCTTATTTCCTCTGCCCCCGGCTCTGACAAGAAAGGACGCACCTCAGACTTTCTTGTTTCTTTATTCGAAAAGCTGCATTTAATAATGTCGTGCTTTCCTAGGCTGTGCAGGAATATAAGGCAAAATATCAGAATTACCAGCTATAGCTGTGGAGACCAGGCCCGAGAACCTTTCTCCACAATCCTCAGCCTTCCATATGCCTCTTAAGTCGGCATCATCTGTCCAATGTATATTCTACAGGACACGTCAAGCAGAAATCGACATAGCTTTTGTCTCTAGGACCCAGTATACTCATGTCCCTTTAGGCATGCTTTATAATTATATATCTATCACTTAAGACAGCATCTTAAAATATTTATATGCATACTAGGGTCTCAATCTCTGCTGATAAGGTACCTGTCCACGCTGCCACAGCGCTATAAACCCATGCCGACACAATCGCCGGTCTGGGTAGTATACTAGAATGTGCACACTATCTGCAGGATCCCTGAGAATAGCTAGTGCAAACAGGACACCCAAGGGGAAGATTCTCAACACATCCTGGCCCTAGTGGGGAAAGGATACAGCCTGAAAATTCTCTTGTGGGAAGCTGCCGTCTCTTGTCTGGAGATTCCCGCTCTTTTTCCTCATGAGAGGAGGGAAATTTACCTCAGCATTCTTCCCCTTAACATGTGTACTCTCGTGTCAGGGACAGATGAGTCATCAGTGATATGCAAATCATCATTTATTCCAATAATCATATATTGAATATCTTTTAGCCCTCTTGGCTGTAACTTTGCATTATCGTAGTCGACAGTGGAGTTAAACTCCGTGTCGATACTTTGTTATTTTGGATAGTGAACATAGAGAGACTCTGAAGGACTCTGTGACATAGGGACAGACCAGGGTAGATTTCCTTTCTGTTCCCTAACCTTTTGTGCAATAATTTTACCTCAGCACTTACACATATCCAAACAGGTGTCGGCGTTGTCGACGGAGACACCCTCCCACACACATATCCGCTCTATCACCTCCTTAGAGGAGCCTTTTACCTCAGACATGTCGACACACGCGTACCGACACACCACACACACAGGGGATGCTCTATTTGAAGACAGTTCGCCCACCAGGCCCTTTGGAGAGACAGAGAGAGAGTATGCCAGCACACACCACAGCGCTATATAATACAGGGATGTACACTATACTGAGTGATTTTTCCCCTATAGCAGCTTATATACACAGTTTTGCGCCTAAATTTATGTGCCCCCCCTCTCTTTTTTACCCTTTGTGTACCAGGATACTGCAGGGGAAGCCTGGGGAGCTTCCTTCCAGCTGAGCTGTGAAGAGAAAATGGCGCCGGTGTGCTGAGGAAGAAGGCCCGGCCCCCTCAGCGGCGGGCTTCTGTCCTTTTATGTACTTTAATGGTGGGGGTTAATGCACATATACAGTTTATCAGATTGTATTATGTGCTTTTCGCCAAGTAAGGTAATCTAATTGCTGCCCAGGGCGCCCCCCCAGCGCCCTGCACCTATCAGTGACCGGAGTGTGTGGTGTGCTAAGGGAGCAATGGCGCACAGCTGCAGTGCTGTGCGCTACCTTAATGAAGACCGGAGTCTTCAGCCGCCGATTTTCAACTTCTCTTCGTTCTTCTGGCTCTGCAAGGGGGACGGCGGCGCGGCTCCGGGACCGGACGACCGAGGACTGGGCCTGTGTTCGATCCCTCTGGAGCTAATGGTGTCCAGTAGCCTTAGAAGCCGAAGCTCGCTGCAAGCAGGTAGGTTCGCTTCTCTCCCCTCAGTCCCACGTAGCAGTGAGTCTGTTGCCAGCAGATCTCACTGAAAATAAAAAACCTAACAAATACTTTCTTTTCTAGGAGGCTCAGGAGAGCCCCTAGGGTGCATCCAGCTCTGGCCGGGCACAGATACTAACTGAGGTCTGGAGGAGGGGCATAGAGGGAGGAGCCAGTGCACACCAGATATAGTACCTAATCTTTCTTTTAAGAGTGTCCAGTCTCCTGCGGAGCCCGTCTATACCCCATGGTCCTTACGGAGTACCCAGCATCCACTAGGACGTCAGAGAAAATGCATTAAAGCTGAAATGTCAAGTTTTGACTTTACCAGGTTTACTTCTAAATGACAAAAATGTAAAATGACAAAAAATGCTTCAGATTCACTTTGCTGCAGAAAAGCCGGTCAGCATAACATTGGGTCACAGTGTAGCCTGCTGGAGAAGATGTGAATTGTGAATATAGTGTTCAAAATCACATATCCCAAGTTTGGGCAAACTATGATGCTAGTAATGTTATGGGGCTTCTGTTCGTGCCTCTGAAGGCATTCTGAGAACAAAACTACAAGCTTGGACTTGTAGTTTTATGACACTTAAGAGTAATGAGTTCTGCTGTGTCAAATAGTTGGTTAAGAAACCCAAGTAAAAATATCTTTGTAGGACTCACACAACATTTTTCCGAATTGATTTATTAGGAAAAAAGAAAAGTATGATGTGAATAAAAATCTACAAACAAAAACATGTTACCATAGATGAACCCTGGTGTCTGTTACAATTCTGAACAGGTTTTTCCTCTACCTGTGACAATGTTCCGATACACCTGCATGTGGCATCAGTTTGCAGCTGGATGTGGTTGGTGTCAACCAAATGCAGCAGTGGATATCTTTATTATCTAGTATCTGCTGGCACCTTGGGAGGTGTTATCTTACACACACTCCAGGAGTAGGGGAAAAGCCACCTGGCACATTTATTACATGGCAGTGTAACTTAAAGATAAGTAACCTGATAGATAAAAAGTAAGCCATACCCTCCCGTTTATTCCAGGAGAGTCCTGATTTTGGAGGACTGTCCCATGGTCCCATAATCAGGACAGTGGTTTTGAATGATGTACAGAGGGGTTGTGAGGTTCTGCTGTGCCACTGTAGGTGTATCTACAGCCAGGGCCAGTTCTACACCTTGTGGCGCCCAGTGCAAAATTTTCCACTGGCGGTGCGACCCCCCTCCCCCGCGGAAAAACAATTAGTGCGAAAACTAGGGACATGGCTTCATAGGGGAGGGGTGTGGCCACAGTTATGTCCCCAGATTTGCCCCAAGTAGTTGTGCCCCCAGTAGCTGTGCCCTCTGTAGCTATGCCCCGTCGCTGTGCCCTCTGTTGCTTTTCCCCAGTAGTTGTGCCCTCTGTTGCTGTGCCCCCTGTTGCTTTGCCCCAGTAGTTGTGCCCTCTGTTGCTGTGCCCCCTGTTCCTTTGCCCCAGTAGTTGTGCCCCCTGTTGCTTTGCCCCCAGTAGTTGTGTCCCGTCGCTGTGCCCCCAATAGTTGTGTCCTCTGCTGCTGTGCCCCCTGTTGTGCCCCCTGTTGCTGTGCCCCCATTAGTTGTGCCCTCTGCTGCTGTTCCCCCTGTTGCTGTGCCCCCATTAGTTGTGCCCTCTGCTGCTGTGCCCCATGTTGCTGTGCCCCCAGTAGTTGTGTCCCCTGTCGCTGTGCCCCCTGTTGTGCCCTCTGCTGCTGTGCCCCCTGTTGCTGTGTGCCCAATAGTTGTGCCCTCTGCTGCTGTGCCCCTGCTGTGCCCCCTGTTACTGTGCCCCCTGTCAAACACACACAAAAATAAAAAAACAATACTTACCACTGCCCCGCTCCTGCTTCCCGACCGCTGCTGCTGCTGCTCCGTCTGGCCGCGCAGCTCCTCTCTATGGGAGAGACGTCATGACGTCTCTCCCATAGCAGCGCCGCACAGACACTAGAGGTCAGTACTGACCTCTAGTGTCTGTCACTGGAGCCGGCTGCAGCGGACGCCCACACAGCCCATGGCGTCTGCTGCAGCCGGGGAGCGGGGTGCGGGTAGGCGGCGGTGCCTGCAGGGTGACTGCGGCCGCGCCCCAGGCGCAGGCACTGCTTGCCCGCACCAAGAACTGCTCCTGTCTACAGCCTGTGACAAAAAAATCAAATATGTCCATTAGGGTGAGAATACACTTTCATCTGGGATCACTGACAAAGGTTTTGATTAAACTGAAAGTTGGATGCACTGTTGTCAGTTTAATATTGCATTAGTCCAGGAGTGCCACCACTGCTTTGTGATTGTAAGTTCGCAAGAGCAGGACCTTCTCCCTTCATGTGCCTTTCCTTCTTTTACTTACACCTTACACTTTTATACTCCATTCTCCCCATGGCACCTAACCGCTGGTTTTCTGTACGTGTCCTGTATTGTCTTGAGCTGTAAGTGCTGTGTTGCTCTTTTGTTTGTGTACTCTGTAATGGGTGCTGCGGATCCCTTGTGGCGCCATACATAAAGGATAATAATAATAATAATTAAATATATATATATATATATATATATATATATATATATATTTATACGCCCTGACAAAAGGGATCCCTGTAACGTTGACCTTACCCATGTATTTTGATTGTGGATTCATTTAATAAGTAGTCTCTTCACACACATATTTTTATATACAGTATATATATATATATATATATATATATATATATATATATAAAGTAAATAGAGCCACTCTCCAGATTTTGCAAATATGAAAAAAGTGTTCTCATTTATTTTGATATACGTTACATAATCCACTTGAATAGTATCCTCAAGCGCTTTCGGCCCCCAGCGGGCCTTCCTCAGGAGGCTATATGCAGCAACTACACAGCAAATGATGAAATCAATCAACAGATTATCCCAGGCATCCACTGCTGGAGTTTTCAAAGGTAACAGGGTGAATAAAGATTTTCATATACACAGCATATTCTGAAGTGTCTCTTCAAATGGGTAACAAAAAGAGAATTCATGCTAAAAAACAAAAGGGATGACAGCTCTAACACCTCAGGTCAGGAACTTATGTGACCCTATTAAAGCCCTACAGTTGGAGAGTGAAGTGGAGAGCTTATTGGTGAGTAATCCAGATCTTGGGGAAGATTTTAGCATGGAACCTTTTTTTTGGTGTCACATGATAAGTCACATGATAAGTGACCACATGATAATGTGATTTTCTTCAAGAGCAGGTGAACACCTTAACGCAAAAGCTGGAGGAGAAGGAATCTCTTTTGTATGACTCTCTGACCAAATTGGGAAGGAGTAGAGAAGAGATTGCCAAGGTCTCAGGCCAGATGTCAGAGTTGCAGAAAACCTTGGCAAAGGCTAAATCCAAATCTGAAAACTTTGTAGTACATAGCCAAGGACTATTAGAGAAAATCTCCTGTGACCAGACACAATATGGAAGTCTGGTGCTGGCCAATAAGGCTCTGTCGCAATACTTGGCGGAGCTTCAGGAGGAGGTTTCTAAGCTAAAACCGTTGGCTATGCCTAGTTTCAGTTCAGAGACAGGTGTAGCTACATCAATTGCTGAAGACGTTATGCCGAATGTTGGGTCAGAGACATTATTAGCCGAAATGGAGATGCCATCTTCGGGGGAAATGATGCCAACGGTGGTGCAGGCTGCGGAAGAATGGTACCATACTGTATTGGAACCCGGCTATGCTGGATTCCCTGTTCCAGCCAGAAGGAACAGAAAAGTTGAGCCAGAGCTGCCAGTGCCTAGGGCCCGGAAGGCTCCCTGCTATGCCACTAGTAAAGCCATCTGCCTGGAAAGTGGAAATGAGGGCCCTTCCTCAGAGGTAGAGCATTTACAGGCACTAATGTCCATTCAGTTGGTATTGCCATTACAGAGCATGGAGGAAGCTGCAGCCTTTATTGCGCAGCGCACAGAAAATCTATGGGAATTTTTCAAGCAGCTAGACAGAGCCACATCAGATGGCAGTGTTTGTTGTTAGCCCCTAGGACAGCAGTGAGAAGTTCCTCCAAAGCAGGACCACCTCATTCTCCGGAAAAAGAATGTTGTAGCTTGGGTGAAGATTGGAACAAAGTCCTGAGTTCAGTGGAACCTGTTCAAGATGGAGCATGGCAGCCACATGGGCTCACAGAAGATGTGTTTATGGAGACACGAGATGAGGATGTGGGATTCCCGGCTGCTCCTCCGTTGACAAAGAGTGAGGAAGAAGCGGTAATGGAGCTAAGAGAGGTTGACTTGAAGTCAAGTGATCATCCACCTCCAAAACAAGAATTCTCTAATCTGCTGGATCTGTGGCAGAATGATGAACCCCAGGAATCTACCTGGACAGATGGCAATTTGATGACTACTCAAGAGCCCATCCTAGAACAGGAAGTCTTATCTGAGCTGGAGATAGCTTCTGTTGAGGTCTTGGAAACCCAGGTTCCTTCTCCTGTTGATGCAATGTACGTTCAGAAGTCAATCCCAGAAGGGACATCACAGGTTCAGAAGCCGACAGTTCTGGATATCCAGAACACATGTGAGACTTTCTCAGATGAATCACAGACAAAGACTGTACATTTGGAGGTGTCTCACCCACGTGAGCTAGTCATGGCTGAGCTAGTGGCAATACAGGAGTCTACTTCCGAAGTCATCCAGGAACCTGCTTCTGAAGCGGTTCCCCTAGTGTATGAGGAGGATAAGGTGCAAGATTTAGATCTTGGGGTTGTTGCACCCCGGCATGATCCACCACGAGAGGTTCAAGATCCAATTGCTGAACTGGGACAGTTCATAAAGGATACACTGGGGGAGATTCAAATGTTTGAAAAGTCAGTTGGGTGTCTGTTTTTCCTATCTAATAGGAAAAAACAGACACCCAACTGATTTTCAAACATTTGAATCTCCCCCACTAAGTCAGGAGCAAGAACCTGTCTCAGAGGAATCGGCGCAGAGTCCTATTTCTGAGGTTGCTCTACCCAGGGAGACACGAGAGCTGGAAAACTTGAGGGGAGATTTCCAAAAGCTGGCCCTAAGTAACAGCCAGTTAAAAGAAACAGTGAAGGAGATTCCTAAACTACAGAGTCGAATAAGAGACCTGGACAAGAGACTCAAAATGGGTTATGTGCCAGTCATAGAACGGCAGGAGTCGGTGACTAGGGTCAAAGATGGGAGATCGGAGGACGAAGCAGTCACGTTAATGAAGGAAATGTTATCAAAGCTGGAAAGACTGAAGGAAGCACTAAAAGTTCAACAAATTAAAGGACTTTCTGAGACTCGGGACCAGTGCCTCACTCTGAGGGAAAGGGTGGGGGCAAAGTTGGACCATGGCCTCAGAACAATTAAAGTCAGGGCAGAGACTAGGTGTTACCGGTGCCAAGAGCTTGGCCATAAAAGGTGGAATTGTCTATATAGGCCAAGACCAGTGAGGGCCGGGGTGACTACTAGGCCCAGCGTGAACTTAAAAACCTTCCCCAGTCCAGAGTTGGTTAATGTCAGGTGTCACAAACACCCAGAAAAGAATGAAGCGACTTCTTCAGTAGCCAGTAAATCCGAGCCTGATAAGGAAAACATCCCTAAAGGAGGAAAGGTGAAGAGAAGGGGAAGTTTAGTGGGCAACAGGAAGTTGTCCATTAAAACGCCCACTTCGGCCACTATGCCAAAGTGGAGGGAAAGGGAAGGTGGCACAGTGGAGTCGGTGCCACCAACCTTTAATGGAAATAGATTCCAAGGCCAGTTAAAAGGGCCTTGGACATGTACTTGGGAGAGGAACTTGGGGCCCAAGTTATGTCCCAAAGATTTGTCAGCCCAAAATAATTGGCGATGGTGAAACCTTGCCAATGTCACATGCCGCTTTTCTGAGCCACGAAAAGTTGAGGGAAAGGGTATGTGGCAGGAGAGGTACTTTGCCACCTGTAAGCTACACACAGGGTCCTGGGGGTAGGTGGGAAGTGTGGATGGACCGGGTTCCCATCCATTGGGCCCAGACCAGGTCTTATAGGCTTCTTAGCCCAAGAAGCTGCTTCATCAGCCAGCACCTGGCTGCTGGGTTTAAAGCAGAGTCTCTCCCATGAGTCAGGGCTCCTGAAGGCAGTTAGTGTCCAGGTGATAGGCCTGCTAGGAACAGTGGGATCCAGAGGGCTGGGCCACTAGTGTCAGGATGCTGAGACCTGAAGGGTTCCTTATTAAGTAAGAGGGAGTGAGGCAGGGCCTAACCTCCCTGGTAGTTTATACTAAAGACAGTGATCTTTTTTTATGTATATCTTTGTTTTTGAGCTACCTGAATAAAAGGCATATGTAGTTTTTGCACAGGCCTGGAGTCGGTCATTGGTGGAATTTTTGTAGCAGAGTGCATTCTAGCAAGAATATATATATATATATATATATATATATATATATATAAAAAGAAATAATTCTCTAGGGAGCTAAACCACCATAAATATCTATAACATACAATAAGAAATTATAATTTATTGAAAAAAAAACCAATATATTAAAATATTGTCATAACAATTTCCATAACATGAATAGATATGTCGTACATGTTAATTGGATGAAACATTCATTTGTAATACTCTGTTATATAATCATTTGAAGTTGTCTGTTGTTAGGTGAAGTGTTATATTCTTCAACACGAATTCAAGTGTGAGATTTAATCACAGATTCATAGAAACCCAACGCGTTTCGTCCATTAGGACTTCATCAGCGGTTATCCTCTAGGTGGTTTACAGAAAAAAGAAATATAAGATAGTGTCCTTTTTAGACAGCATTAACAGTTTCTCTTATTTGATCCAAATACATACCAAATAACAGTTTTTGCAAATTTCAATGTCCCATCCAGACAGAGCCGTGACAATATTCAGATGGGTAAATTATCTAAAAATATCATCATCATATGGCATTAATTAAAATATTCAAAAACAATACATGTACAAAATATGTATAGACATATACACATAAAAATATATATACACATAAAAAATGGAGAAGTAACATCAGACGGAGGAGGAGAAAAGACGAAGAGAAGACAAATGAAGAATGGAAACAATCTCATTGAAAAGAATGAAGACAATTTATATAAATTGGTATAGATTAATTAGTATCCATTTAAATGAAATGGAAAATACCAAGTTCTGTCTAGTGAAATAATTCACTTATATTGTTCAAACTGCCGTATAACTAAATGACTAATTCATTATAATCTAATAGACTAGTTAGAGAAATTAGTTATAAAAAACATCAATGTGATAATTGATTAAGGTAGGTGGAATTAATCCCATTAAAAATAACGATTGACTTGAAGTTTAAAATAATTGTACATACCAATTTGGTTTCACCAATATGTATCAATATACACAATACATGGGAGTGCTGTGAATGTTTCCTATAGGGTACCTATAAAACTAAATAATACCCACTTTTTAATTCATTAAGTTAGGAGTGGTTATCAAGTAATTAGTGTACAATATGGTTATAGGTATTAATAGATAATCAATAAGAAAATGGCACCATTTGTTACAGCGCTGCGATCAGCACTTATAAATAAATAAATAAATTAATAACAATGAAATAACTCATTAGTTAATGTGTTTTAATAATTTCTGTATGGAATGAAATTAGGGTTATTGTAGAATCTAGGTATCAATTAATAATAATAGTACTGGTCATTAATATTGTTTGCGATTAATATACTATAATAAGGAAACACTTGAGAGGTTAGTGCAGAGGTTTCAGTAGCGTTGGTTTCAACGGCTTAGATGGGCGAGTGCCGGCATCTACTAAGCGCTCCCTTATCGTCCGTGGAACGCATCCTCAGCGTCCATGGAACGCATGACGTACTTCCACCGGAACCGGAAGTAACGGCCGTGGAACGCATGCCGCTCAGTAGTAAGGAACGCAAAAAGCGCTCCTTAATCATATTAAAGTGATTTTAACACAAATAAAACCCGTTCCACTGTGCTTAATGATATTAAACATATAATGAAGCTTATAAAGAAGGTTAAAGTCTGTGTATAGTTAATTTATTAATTTACTAAACTAATTGACAGGAAGTGATGTTAATTACACAGGGGGTATATGTAGGTGCCCTGGTTTCACTGTCACTTATAGCTGTGAAGTGAACCCTGAGAAACTACAAAGGTGAGTCCTCTACTACTCCTGTCCAAATTAAGACTCAATAAGCAGTTCTCAACCCTAATAAGTTATCCCATTTTATAGGTAGTGTACTGGCTAGTGTTTGAATTGCCTTGGTTTGCATTCCCGTTTTTGATTGTGAATTCTAATTGGATACATTAAAAAGGTGAGCATGACCTATTGTTTAATAATTCTACGCCTTGATGTCGGACTAATATCGGTTAGTTGATTAAAATTCATATATGGGATTCTTAGTATTTAATATGGATGGTAAATATTAATAACTATCACAGGGGATATGTACAGCTGCCCCAGTTTTTGTTTAATTTGATTTAAGACACCATACTAATATATTTTATATCTAAAATCAATCAGTAAAAGTCCCCCATTCTAATAAGCTATCCCACAATCCCATAGGAAGTCTACGGACCTACCTTTGGTTTCCCTTGGTTTACATCTTACTTTTGAGGTCCAATCAGATGCACCAAAAAGGTGAGCTTATCCATTATGTATAGTAAATATTAATAGGTTAATGAATATCACAACCCCTATAAGAAGGATTGTAGAGTTTTTTTTCACTTTTCCAAACATTTCAAGTTATGGTAGGCTTTCTGCCATAATGAAGCAAAGTATATATATATATATATATATATATATATATAGTTGTAAAGTTCCGATATAGTTCATAGGAACAGTCTATTTTCAGCATGGTCCCTTGTAAATATTTGCAATTTCAAATTGTAATAATATAAATTCATGAAATGTATCTGTTTTAGAGAATGGTTAACAATCAGAATATTCTATAATTTGAGATTATTTGAGAACATTTCTAATATTTTGTCTTGATAGGCTGTGAGTTATGTCAGTTGAATTTCTATAGTTAACAACTCCCACATCTAGCATAAAGAATGTCTTGTCTAATAGGTCTGTAATTTTACCCTATAGGAAACATTCACAGCACTCCCATGTATTGTGTATATTGATACACATTGGTGAAACCAAATTGGTATGTACAATTATTGTTTAAACTTCAAGTCAATCATTATTTTTAACGGGATTAATTCCACCTACCTTAATCAATTATCACACGGATGTTTTTTTATAACTAATTTCTCTGTAACTAGTCTATTAGATTATAATGAATTAGTCATTTAGTTATACATCAGTTTGAACAATATAAGTGAATTATGTCACTAGACAGAACTTGGTATTTTCCAATTCATTTATCTTATGTTTCTTTTTTCTGTAAACCACCTAGATGATAACCCCTGATGAAGTCCTAACAGACGAAATGCGTTGGGTTTCTATGAATCTGTGATTAAATCTCACACTTGAATTCGGGTTGAAGAATATAACACTTCACCTAACAACAGACAACTTCAAATGATTATATAACAGTATTACAAATGAATGTATCATCCAATTAACATGTATGACATATCTATTCATGTTATGGAAATTGTTATGACAATATTTTAATATATATTTTTTTTCAATAAATGATAATTTCTTATTGTATGTTTTAGATATTTATGGTGGTTTAGCTCCCTAGAGAATTTTTTCTTTCCATTCTGTGTTTAATACCTCTTCTGACAGGAGGTATTTCTCAGTGGTTTGAGCTTATTGGTTATAGCGCAAGAAAGGGTCTTTTTTCATATATATATATATATATATATATACACTGCTCAAAAAAATAAAGGGAACACTTACACAACACAATGTAACTCCAAGTCAATCGCACTTCTGTGAAATCAAACTGTCCACTTAGGAAGCAACACTGATTGACAATCAATTTCACATGCTGTTGTGCAAATGGAATAGACAACAGGTGGAAATTACAGGCAAATAGCAATAAAGGAGTTGTTCTGCAGGTGGTAACCACAGACCACTTCTCAGCTCCTATGCTTTCTGGCTGATGTTTTGGTCATTTTTGAAAGCTGGCTGTGCTTTAACTCTAGTGGTAGCATGAGACAGAGTCTACAACCCACACAATTGGCTCAGGTAGTGCAGCTCATCCAGAATGGCACATCAATGCAAGCGTTGGCAAGAAGGTTTGCTGTGTCTGTCAGCATAGTGTCCAGAGCATGGAGGCGCTACCAGGAGACAGGCCAGTACATCAGGAGATGAGGAGGAGGCTGTAGGAGGGCAACAATCCAGCAGCTACCTCCGCCTTTGTGCAAGGAGTAACAGGAGGAGCACTGCCAGAGCCCTGCAAAATGACCTCCAACAAGCCACAAATGTGTATGTGTCTACTCAAACAATCAGAAACAGACTCCATGAGGGTGGTATGAGGGCCCGACGTCCACAGGTGGGGGTTGTGCTTACAGCCCAACACCGTGCAGGACGTTTGGCATTTGCCAGAGAACACCAAGATTGGCAAATTCGCCACTGGCGCCCTGTGCTCTTCACAGATGAAAGCAGGTTCTCACTAAGCACATGTGACAGACGTGACAGTCTGGAGATGCCAAGGAGAATGTTCTGCTGCCTGCAACATCCTCCAGCATGACCGGTTTGGCAGTGGGTCAGTAATGGTGTGGGGGTGGCATTTCTTTGGGGGGCCGCACAGCCCTCCATGTGCTCTCCAGAGGTAGCCTGACTGCCATTAGGTACCGAGATGAGATCCTCAGACCCCTTGTGAGACCATATGCTTGTGCGGTTGGCCCTGGGTTCCTCCTAATGCAAGACAATGCTAGACCTCATGTGGCTGGAGTGTGTCAGCAGTTCCTGCAAGACGAAGGCATTGATGCTATGGACTAGCCCGCCCGTTCCCCAGACCTGAATCCAATTGAGCACATCTGGAACATCATGTCTCGCTTCATCCACCAACGCCACGTTGCACGCTCTGTGTCCATGCTCTGGACACTACGCTGACAGACACAGCAAACATTCTTGCCACAGCTCGCATTGATGTGCCATCCTGGATGAGCTGCACTACCTGAGCCACTTGTGTGGGTTGTTGGGAGGTCATACAGGCACATGGAGGCCACACACACTACTGAGCCTCATTTTGACTTGTTTTAAGGACATTACATCAAAGTTGGATCAGCCTGTAGTGTGTTTTTCCACTTTAATTTTGAGGGTGACTCCAAATCCAGACCTCCATGGGTTAATAAATTTGATTTCCATTGATAATTTTTGTGTGATTTTGATGTCAGCACATTCAACTATGTAAAGAACAAAGTATTTAATAAGAATATTTCATTCATTCAGATCTAGGATGTGTTTTTTTAGTGTTCCCTTTATTTTTTTGAACAGTATATATATATATATATATATATATATATATATATATATATATGTATAAATAAATAAATATAACATAACAAAAAAAAAATGGAAATGCTAAAGATCAATGATATTAAGGATTGCCTATCACTTACGACCATGCAATCACCATACAGAGGTAATTATCGGAAGTCCGCGTCTGAATTATTTTTGTTACTGAACAACTTTTATCCTTGCTGCGCATCTGATATCTTTCACATTTTTATTTCTCATGGGACTTCATATCAGTTCCTAATAAGAAACAATTCATAATTCAGCTTGCCTGCTGTGATACACTGTGTCTCTCACGTTATTATTTGTTCCTCCCAAAGTGCATATTTTTTAGTAACTCATAGTTTTATGTTTTTAGTAATTGCTATATTAAAGTGGTTTTAATTTCACATAACCAATCACGACATTTTAGAACTCTTCCATTTGAATACTATCTTTTTTTGATATTATTTAATAACAGGGATATTGTCTATATATATTTATGTATTTGGTTTTAGTCGGGTGCTGGTGAATATCATTTTGTAGGGGTTTTCTTTTTTTAGAGGGTCTACTTGACCCCTTCAGGTTGTCCACTTGACTGTGTATGATATGCTGATGACAAACCTAAATTAATATGCAATGACTTACAAAAAGCCCTCCAAACGTAATATGTTTGGCATCCCGGTGGGCAGGATGCCAGCGGTCAGGTGGCCAAGCTGTGTTCCTCTATTTGACACAGTGAATTCTGGGCAGCAATGAAATATATACAATTAATGTACTAGAGAAACAGATCAGAGGAGCATAGAATGTGGAATCTTAGTAAAATGATCCACAACCGCCCAAATTGTAGTAATGTCTAATAAAATCCATGGAAATGTCTGTCAAAGGACCTGAAGGTACAGTATGAACAACAGTGGAGGAAGGACAACTGGACATGAATGAGGTATCTTAGTTCAGGTAAACAATGGACCTGCAGGAAGAAATTGACAAATGTGTTAGGGAATTTTGTGTCATCAATAATATATGGACACAAGATCCAAAGTTTTGATGCTCTCTGGATGTCAAACAATGTAGGAATTATAATACTGATCTAAGGCAAGAGTAGGAACAAACACACAAAAGAGACTAGATATACAGCCATCTGACTGCATTTGCAACTATGACTATATTTCCCAAAGACCATACGTCTTTTTGGTATCTGCAGCTAACTTCATTTCACTGCACCAATTCTATTTGTTTGGTAAATTGGTTAATTTGATAGATTATCGTCTCTTAAACTTTTTATTATTATTATTATTATTATTATTATCCTTTATTTATATGGCGCCACAAGGGTTCCGCAGCGCCCAATTACAGAGTACATAAACAAATAATCAAACAAGAAAACAGCTACTTACAGTTGACGACAATATAGGACAAGTACAGGGTAAATAAACATAGCTACATCAGCAGATGACACTGGAATAAGTATCAGGTGGCAGAAGACTGCTGGATTTGGTGCAGTTGAAGATTATTAAAGTAAGAAAAGAGTAAGCACATGAGGGAAGAGGGCCCTGCTCGTGAGAGCTTACATTCTAACGGGGAGGGGTAGACAGACAGGGGTGAGACAGATGGGGTACATAGAGAGCGTGGAACAGAGGTTTAGGATGAGATTTGGCTGGGTTTGGTGTAGAAGTGGGTCTTGAGAGCCTGTTTGAAGTTTTGTAGAGAGGTGGAGAGTCTGAGGGGTAGAGGTAGGGAATTCCAGAGAAGTGGTGCAGCGCGTGAAAAATCTTGGAGGTAGGAGTGGGAGGAAGTAATCCGTAGGCAGGAGAGTCGGCGAGCATTAGCAGAGCGAAGAGGACGGGTGGGAGTGTAAAGCGAGATAAGATCAGAGATGTAGATGGGAGAGGAGTGGGTGAGGGCTTTGTAAGCAAGTGTGAGAAGCTTGAAATGGATTCTGAAAGGGAAGGGGAGCCAGTGAAGGTCTAGTAAGAGAGGAGAGGTGGACGTAGTGCGTTTGGTGAGGAAAATGAGCCGGGCAGCAGCATTGAGGATAGATTGGAGTGGAGAGAGGTATTTGTCAGGAATGCCAGTCAGGAGGAGATTACAGTAGTCCAGTCTGGAGATGACCAGTGAGTGGATAAGAGTCTTAGTAGCATCCTGGGTCAGAAAGGGTCTGATCCTGGAAATATTTTTTAGATGAAAACGGCAGGTTTGTGAGAGGTGCTGAATGTGAGGTTTGAAGGAGAGGGAGAAGTCAAGGATTACTCCAAGACAGCGCACTTGGGGGGTAGAGGAGATAGTAGTGCCATCAATAGATAATGAGATTGTAGGAGGTGAGGTTATGCGGGAGGGAGGGAAGATGATCAGCTCGGTCTTAGACATGTTAAGTTTAAGAAAGCGCTGGGACATCCAGGAAGAGATAGCAGAGAGACAGTTGGAGATACGAGTGAGGAGAGTAGGGGAGAGGTCTGGAGAGGAAAGATAGATTTGAGTGTCATCAGCATAAAGATGATATTGGAAACCAAAAGAACTAATGAGCTTACCTAGTGAGGACGTATAGAGAGAGAAGAGAAGAGGACCAAGGACAGAACCTTGGGGTACCCTTTCAGATTGCCTTGATTAATCATCGTTTTACTGTTAGGAGAGAAGGGCCTGTAATTAACTGTAAAATTGAATCTAATGAAACTAAGGGAAATCTAGCTTGGCGAGAGTCTAATCTTTTCTCAGATTTAAAATATTGCAAGCTTTTAGTGCCCGTATATATGGTAATTGGTAAACTGGTTACTTCTAAGGGTAGGTGTCCATTCTTTTATTGACAGATGAATGACCAAGGGCCTAATTCAGACCTGGTCGCACGTAGGCTATTTTTTGCACTGCTGCGGCGACCAGGTAATCGCTGCCTACAGTGGGTTAGGGCTTTGCAGGGATGCATTCGGCTGTGCAGTGAGCTGCACAAACAAAAGTTTGCGCAGTTTCTGCACAGCCCAGGACTTACTCACCCGCTGCGATGATCCAGGAAACAGTGAGTTGCCGCCCACGAACGCCTTCTGTCTGTCAATCTTCTTGCGATCGCCGGTGCGATCGCTTTCTTTGTTCCTTTTGTCGCTGCCCGGCGACAGCCATTGCCGGCCAGTGATGTACCTGCGCATTGCGGCCCGCATGCGCTGTTCAGACCCGATCGCACGGCTGCAAAAAACTGCAGCATGCTATCAGGTCTGAATGACCCCCCAAGTGTAGTGAGAGGCAATACAATTCTCTAGTGTCAATTCTATATAATAAAAAGGCAAGGCTGCTCCTAACCTCTGTTATGTGTGCCGGCAGCCACTAGAGGTCCCCACACAGACAAAATGACTCACAGCTGAAAGTGAATTGATTCTGCAGGGAGATGTTACAGCCTCCTACCTAGGAATGGTCATTGGTGTGGTTGCCATCGATGGCTACAATCAATGGCAATATGACAAGCAACCATCAATGGCTGCCAACTATACAGTGGGTGACCATCAATGGTATCCACAACCAATGGCTCCCTGTGCTTTCACTGACTGGCCCGTGGGAGAACCAGAATATGGGGCAGGGCTTCCCAGGTGTCAGGGGCAGAGCTATGGCACCTTGTTAAAAAAAATTGGTTGTGCCATGCCATCGATGGAGAGAACCATCTGGGTCTTCGCCATCGATGGCAAAATTATTCCACAGTGGCCATAAACCATTTTGAATCATAGATGGTCAATGGTCATCCCTACTCCTACCCTGCTGCTGCTAATATTAATAATACTGATCTGACTGTTTCACACTTGCTGCATACGGAGAGAGGGGGCTGTGGAGAGAAAGAGTGGGTGTAGGGGCAGATAGGGTCTGAGATGGGTGGAGATTTGGGTAGGGGCAAATAGGGACTGGGGGGGGGGAGAGGGATTATGGCAGATATGGATGAACGATTCGGATTCCGGGCCTGGGAATACAGCCGCTAGCACTGACACATCAGCAACGCTCCTATAATACACCTAGTAAATGGACCATGCTTGCATTCGCTTCTAGCCCGCGGTGGTTCCTACTTACAATTAGTAGTATGGGTGACGCTGGGGAGAGGAGAGGTGACATCCAGCCCCAGGTCCGGGCACCTGCGCAATGGATCCGGCAGGAGCTGGGACCTCGCAAATGCCACGGTGCGACTGCACATGCAGTAACCCCCAGCTTCTATGGACTGCATCAGCCGGCTAAGGCTGACGAGGCAGGGAGTGGCTTCCTAAAGGAAGCCAGCTACCTGTTTATTGCAGCTCGGTCTGGCAATCCTGGAGGGAGGAAAGTGAAACACCTCCCAGTGGGACTGCTTGTAGAATCTGTGACTGGCAGGTAGGACTTCCAATAGGAAGTCACTGCCAGTCACAGTGAAGCCAGTGCAGTCACAGACTGCATCTGGCTCACTGACACGAGCGAGGTAAAGGATTTTACCTAGGGCGGTGCAGTCCTGAAGCCACAAGGGTAACATCCGCCACTGCTTCTAGCCATCGTCCAGGGACGCTCATCACTTCTCCACCATACTTATGATACCTTCTGTCCTGATGGCTATGGCACTTTGTGCATACACTCTGTGTACTGCAAGAGCAGTATGAGTTTTTAGAAAGTTCTGTTACCGTTATGTTACCGTAACGTTATGTTACCATAGACATTGCACACGGACTGCATATGGCTCAGAATCGGGTCATTACTGTTTTTGTTCTCAGTATTGATATATACAGTCAGCAAAGCAAATGTGAACAGGGTTATCAGCTGCAATGTCTCAATAACTCCTCTCAAGGCCCCTTCTTTCAAGGCAGAAACCATTCTGTTAATACTGTAGTAAACTAAATAGATCTGAATGCACCAGAAGAGGAATGGTTTTAAAATCCCTCTTAAAGTAACTTAAAGCTTCTTGAGCAAAAGTGGTCCAGTGAAAATTAGAGCGGTAATGGGGGGAATGATCTTCTAATTGTCTAATTGTTTTAATTAGACTTCCTGTACTAATTGGAGAAACCTAAAAAGTGTTGTACTGGCTTCAAGTCTTTAGACACTGGACAGTTTTCAATAGCTTAAATCTTTAAAAGGATCAGTTTTATGTATTTTCTGGATCTAATGTGCCCTAAAATGTCAAAAACATATTTTCAAGTTTAACATATAGTTCATAGGTTTAAGGTGTCCCAAATCTACCTGCACATAAAGTCTAGGTTCCAACAAGGTCCGTGAACATTGCTGGAAAGGATGTGTGTGCAGGTGTTGATATTGCATACTGATAGAGGCACATCAGCAAATTACTAAAACTATAACATCCCAGTTACTCAACAAGTGGTATTGGTTTATTGGTAGATAGCAGGTACAGCTGTACTCACTGTTACATGTACATTGGTGATGAAGCTTAGCTTGTGCGTAGCATGGTTTCAAACAGCTCAACAGCCGGTGTGTGTATACTGCAAACGTGCAGCTGTGCAGGGATGCTGGAACAGCTGTGTAGCAGGTATTGACCAGGTGTCTTATAGGAGCTAAGGAGTAAACTACTGTCTCCCATCATGTCACTGTACTGTCACCCACAGTAAAGGACAATGGGGGTAATTCAGACCTGATCGCTAGGGTGCATTTTTTACATCCCTGCGATCAGGTAGTCGCCGCCTACAGGGGGAGGGGGAATTCGCTGTGCAGCTGTGTGATTGCATGTGCAGCCCAGGACTTACTCAGCCGCTGTGATGATCAGTGCCAGAGCTGACGTCAGAAACCCTCCTTCCAAACGCCTGGATCCTCCTGCGTTTTTTTCCAGACACTCCTCTAAAATGGTCAGTTGCCACCCACAAACGGCCTCTTCCTGTCAGTCACCTTGCGATCGCCCGTGCGACCGACCGATCGCCCGTGCGGACTGATGCGCCTGCGCATTGCGGTGCATACGCATGCACAGTTCAGACCCGATCGCTCGCTTTGCAAAAACGCACAGCAGCGATCGGGTCTGAATTAGGCTCAAGATGGCTCCTGCACATGCTCAGTAGAGATATTGTGACCATCTTAGGATACAGCATGAAGCCTCCAGGAAGACTGGAGTCTGCGCAGTAGCTCACTTCTCTTTCAACAAATATAATAGAATACATAAATTATATATTAAAATAATTATTGACTGGAAAGTGGCGGGAACTTTGACTATACCAAAATGCATTCAATTGTGCACACCAGATTCAAGTTCAGTTATCCATTCATCTCCAGTTTGTAGCACACTCTTAAGTTCAAATTGGTAAAGATTTAATAGTTATAGAATAAGAGTTAAAGGGTACGCTACAGATTATGGCGATGACATAAATTATAAACTCCATATTGCTTGTCCACAAAAAATATAGGTTTACCAGTTGGTGAGGTAGAAGATAAAAAAAAAAACCTCTTTGGAGATTATGAATGTACTTTATTAAGGAAGAAAGTTGAGGTTCTGAGAGAGAGCATATAATTAAAGGGAATCAAAGATCCAGGTACAAGATCTATTGGGCAATTTTAAGGGAGAGACAAAGTTTCTGCCTGTTTCTAGTCAAAAACATCTCTGAATTTTTAATACTGATGCAGAATGTCATAAGCACTCAGAAAAACCAAGGCAGTAATAGTATCATTGTCAAAAGATGACGAAGTTAGTTCTACAAAATGTAAAAATATGTGGTGAGCCAAGGAATTCTCAAAGCCACTTGGAATTAGGGAAAGATCAGTTATTTTTCATGTACCTTTTAAGTCTATTGTAAAAGAGGTACATATTTTTTTTTATCTACTGTAGGTAAGTTATCTACTGTATGATCTCTAGAGGAATATTTCTCTCTTTAACTGTGGTGAGAATATGATGTTGTTTGAAATATCCTACAGTATGTCACTAAAATTTCCTAGAACTCCAGAATCGTCTAAAGCTAGGATGGATATTTGTTAATTGGGGATGCAGTTATGATCCCGAACTCTAAAAATACCAGAAGTCGGAATGCGAATAGAACCTGTGGCGAGCCCGCTGCGTGGCAAGGACAGTAAGCCCGCAAGGGGCTTTGTTGCGCCCGTGCCAGCATTCTGCTGCTGGTATCCCGGTGTCGGTATGCTGACTGCCGGCATCCCGGCAGCTGACATATCATACCCAGCCCCGTTAATTGTTAATTCTCATGACCCAAAAGTAATTCAAACAAGATGTAACAAATGTGGAATTCTGTTTAAAGGACTTATGGGGCCCATATATCCACATGCTGATTCCACGTTCTGGCACCACTGATCACAAAATGGTGATCAGGGGACAACGATGATTGGAGATCCATCGCAGAAACAGCAAAAACTTACATGTTCAAAATCCCAGACTCACTGATCATTTTTTGATTGGAATTAGCACATCAAGGATTTCCAACATGTTGGATTTCCCCAATCCCCCGACCTAGGCTTCGGTAAAACAGGGAATTGCCCAAATGCTTATCTGATGTATGAGCCCCATTATATGATTTATCCAAGGAGGCAATACTGCAGAGTGTCCCAGGTTTGACCACTTGGATTTCTCTTCGGTGTAGACATTCTGTCTAGAAATGTTTTGATCTGACACAGTAAAGACAGGATCTCACAATATCATATTTTCTCCCAGTCTTTTTTTTTTGCAAGTAGCATAGGCTCTAATTATGGCTCTGTTGTCTTGGTAGCCAAAGGTTTGCAAAAAAACAACAACAAATAATGCAGAGGGTGTGTTAGGACACATAGAACGGGGTTGTCTGTGTTTCTATCTGGAATGCTCAGTAAGGCAAATATCTATAATAACACATCTCTGCCCACATCTCTTTCTAGATCTTGAGGAGGCACAAAATGAGTTAATTCCTCTTTAATGTTATTATTAAGAAGGCATTTGTCACAATCCGGGTTATTAGCCCCCATTATTTACTTCTGAGACTGGCCCGGCGTTCCAGGCCCGGACTCCGCCTACGCTGTCTGCGGGCAGAGCGCTGCATATCTATGTCTCAAGGTCCTCCTCTGTGATCGCAGCAGCGCTGACATGGCAACATTATAGTAAACATCCATCCGTTTAAAGTATGGCGTCTCCTGCCCTCTGCGGCCTCCGCCGCCTTTACTGCCGATTCTCACATGTGGAATACAAACAGACTTTCCCTCCAGTTTCAAACATGGGTGCAGCTATGTTTGTTTTGCATCACATGTTGTTTTCAGCCTATCCGCTGCAGTCTGGACTCTGTGTGATTATCCAGCCAATCCCTGCTCACCAGCTGGTACAAATATCCTGCTCCAGGGCTGGATGATCGTCAGTGCTTTGGTTGTCAATCCTGCTTACATGTCTCTCCTGTTTGGTGAATTCTCAGCTTGACTTTCCAGGTATTCCAGCTCCTGTGATTCAGCTTCTCCAAGAGACCGGCACCAATTATCATCCTGTGGTGCAGCCTGACTCCTGCAGTGTTCCAGCCCTGCTTCCTGCGTTCCATCGCTTCCAGCAGTGTTTGGTGTTACCATCTGTCTTCCGCGGTGCTTCATCTAATCTTCAGCGATATTTTCATACCGTCCTATATTACTGCATCGCTCTCTAGCTTCAATCTAATCTTCAGCGATATTTTCATACCGTCCTATATTACTGCATCGCTCTCTAGCTTCAATGGTACAGTTGTCACTGGCTTCCAGCTTCCAGCATTCCATCGCTTCCAGCTTCCAGCAGTGTTTGGTGTTACCATCTGTCTTCAGCGGTGCTTCACCTCATCTCCAGCGGTATTCATATATTGCTCTGCATTTCATTCCACACAACATCGGACCACAGTATCCATCGATGCTCACCATCGAACCGTTGCTCTAGTGGTGAGTTCAGCACATCTTTCCTCACACCGGTTCTGTACGGTTGTCTCTGGCAATCCTATCTACATCATTTCAACCTCAGTGTATTAGTGCCTATTCCAGTCTCCTGTCTACCACCTACTGGGCAGTACTTGCTCGTTCCTCATTATAGCGGTTAGCTGTGGCCACGGACTTTCCAAATCCGGATTTTGGCAAGGACTTTGATATCTTGTTCTGCATAGCCACGGTCTCAAATACCAGTTGCATTCCCAGGAACTGTACTGCATTTTTATTCTGCACTCACTGTTGAAGATATCTCATTGCCAAGAGTTATACTGTGTGTTCAATAAACTGACTGTTATAATTTTACTCCGTTGTTGTGGTCACGCCTTCGGGTTCATGGTGCTCTAATCATACTGTATGTCTAGGAACCTAATCTCACCTCCACGGTTCACCTACATGCCAGCCCCTACAACTGAAGCTTCCCTCCGTCAGTCTCAGCCCTCAGTTGTCACAGCTAATGGCATTTGGCTGGCATATGCCAACCCCTATCCTCCATTCATTGATGGAATTTGATGGTATAGTATACAGATGTGTCCTTATACACTGGGCATCTTTACACCATACAGCACAAGATCCCCAGTGCAACAGAGATGTTCCGTGTCTGCCAGGAACCAGTGATCATGTGGCTCCCGAGACCAACGTTTCCCAAACCCGGTCCATATGTCCTTAAGGAGGCTTAATTATTAACTCAGTCAGTCTGATTTACTCACCTATGATAAAGCAGAGATATGTTGTCTGGATTGTGAGTAGTCATGAGGACCAGGTTTGGGAACCACTGTCCTAGTCCATATAGTTTGCTCCATCAGAGCACATGCATAAGTGAGACTCAGTGCAACAGATTGAGTTTCCCAAGGCAACCTTGCAACCCCCCACCTGCTGTATGGGTTCCTTAGCACCTACATTTGCAGCCCCCAACTTACCATCAACCCTTGCTCTTTTTCTGAGATTATTTGTAATGCTCAGCTCTTTTGAGTTTTAAGGGGGCCAATATGCAGCCAATGAAGGTTATCAGAGTTAGACAGCAAACGTAAATGTACAGTATATACGGGGGCGTGGCTTGGATCGGAATGGAGTAGCAGTGTGCAGCTCTAGCTCTCCATAATAATCCTGTTCAATTATCCGTTTTCCCCTAACCCGTGACTCCTGAAATCTGCCTGCAGGCGTGGGAAGGTGAGCTGCCCCTGCTGTCATCCGCGCTGGCCGGGAGCGTGAAGCGGCTCCTTGTATCAGACCCCTCCAGTGTGCTGGCCCGGCTCCCTGCCTCTCTGCGTGCCGGAGCTTGAGAGAAGAGAAGACACGCGGCGGCGCTTCTGACGGCGGCCCTGCAGTGGTCCCCCCAGCTGGGGATCGGAGACGGAGGAGATCCTGACCGTCGGCCGGGAGCAGCGGTGCCTGCCAGAAGACCCAGCGGGCGGGTGAGTGCGGGGAGGAAAGCCCGCGAAGCCGCCATCTTCTTTTCTTTTTTTTCTACCCTCCTTATGTGAAGCCTGTCTCCCAGCGCCATCTAGTGGTGCAGCGCAGTGAGCTGAGCTGTGGCTGGGGCTACCTCTCTATCTCCCTCCTGGGCTTAATAAATGCTCAAAAGTGTGGTGCCCCAACAAAAAAAAACAACAAAAAATAATAAAAAATAAAATAAGAAAATACTACTCCCCCTACATTCATTGAGGAGTTCCTGAAAAGCCAGAAGGAGGAAGGGAATAGAGGGCAATAATAGGGAAGGAAGAAGCACAGTCCCTATATGCTCCCTGCAAGCCTGCAATAACCACGTAGTTTTGCTCTTGTGCTGAACCAGCTGGGCTCCTATTCTCTGCATACAACCTATTCTGCGGTGTGCTCATAAACCTGCTCTTCTTTGCTACATTATTGTTTATCATATCTGCCCGATCCAAGCGGCTCCAGTACCTGTGCTGACCTGATACTGCTTGGGGACTTTTTTGCTGTAATATCCTTGGGGTCCTGACTTCGCATCCAGTGCTGCAATGGTGAAAGGAGGTCAGAGCGCGGCGAACGCCGCTGCAAAACTGGAGAAATTTGCTAGGTCGCAACAGGCGTCTCATTCGGCAAAGCAAGGTGACACTGACCCATCCCCGCCTGCGGCTGAGGTCGCTGCCCCAGACCCCACTGAACAGGTTCAGTCTACCCAGCAAATACTACAGGCCATTTTTGCGTCTGAGCAGAGGGTCACGGACAAGATTGGGCAAGTCCAGGCGGACGTCTCTCTCCTAAGACAGGATCTACAAAAAATCCGGGAAAGAGTGGGTGAAACTGAGCATCGGATATCGGCTCTGGAAGACACTACATCACCCTTACAATTGAAAGTGGCCGATTTGTCTACCCAGGTGATATCTATGCAGAGTAAAATGTCCGATATCGAGGGGAGACTACGGCGCAACAACGTTCGGTTTGTTGGGCTCCCTGAGAGGGCAGAGGGCACCTCCCCGGAATCCTTTCTGGAAAATTGGCTCATTAAATTATTTGGCAAAGAAGCATTTACCTCTCAATTCGCGGTGGAACGAGCGCACAGGCTCCCGCCTAGACCGCCACCACCCGGGGCTCCGGCTAGAACATTTATTGCTCGTTTCCTACACTTTAAGGACCGTGACGCTATACTCCGCATGGCCCGGACACAGGGCCCTATCCAACTAGATGGACATAATATATCCGTTTTCCCTGACTTTGCCCTGGAGGTGCAAAAGAGTAGATCACAGTTTCTGCATGTTAAGCGTCAACTCCGTGACCGCAATATACAATACTCTATGTTGTTCCCGGCCAAACTGAGGGTGGTGTCCGATAACACCACTCATTTCTTCTCCACTCCTCAAGATGCTGCTGCATGGTTGGAACGACAGCCTCGTCCTCCTCGTTGATGTATTAGCATACACTGTTGATTTGTTACTTTCTTATTGCTGGCTAAGCCTAACTGTTTCAAATTATGTTACGCTAGTCATGCTGTGAATATATATGCAATGTACTAGGGGGGTAATGCTGAGCAGCCTAATGTTGATATTAATCTTTGTCTCGTTTTTATACGTTGGGGTACGCTGCTAGATATGTTTTTCCCTTTTTTTTTTTTTTCAGGGTTAGGGTACTACTTCTACTGGTACTCTGTGGAGAGTTTATGCCGAAGATAGTGTAGGGGCATTTCTTTGGGATCTTAGTTAGGCCCCTATCCCTTAGCTTAGTTACTTTGGTGGGAGTTATGGGATCCAGGTATACCTTATGTTCGCAAGGTGATACAGGGTGGGTGTGGGGGGGGTTAGTTTTTTTTTTTTCATGCCATCAACTTTTGCCTATGTGTGTGTTCTGCTACACTGCGTTATTAGGTGATACAGGGTGGGTGCGGGGGGGGGTTAGTTTATTTTTTTCCAAGCCATCACTTCTTAGCTCTGTGCGTATTTTGCAAAGACGCGTATTTTCTGCATTATGTTGCTTTGTGCTCTTATGCCTCCAGGAACGTAGGGGGACTGGTTATTCCTGTCCCTATGTACTGTTGGCTCAACGTTGCTATGCTGCGATGCCAGGCTCTGCTATATGTCTCTTTAACCTATCCTGTTATCCCTCTCCGTTATGATTTCTATGTCTACTGTTTCTGAAGGGCTCCGTCTGCTCAGCTGGAACGTTCGGGGATTGAATGAAAAAATCAAAAGATCGTTAGTCCTGACTCAGGTTAAAAAATATCAGGCAGACATAATTTGTCTTTCTGAAACACATTTGCATGGAGGTAGAGTGTTGGCGCTTAGAAAGCCCTGGGTCAGTCACGCGTATCATTCCACCTTCTCTAGCAATGCAAGAGGCGTTTCTGTAATGATTAAAAAGTCCGTACAATTTCATATGGATGAATGTGAAACTGACCAATATGGCAGATACGTCTTCCTACGAGCCCATGTTAACAGCCGACTGTTTAATATATTAGCAGTATATGTCCCCCCGCCATATAACAATGAGGTCCTCCGGCACGCTGCCCGTTTTCTGGCCCGGTCCCCTGCTACCCCTGTGATATGTCTGGGAGATTTTAACAATGTCATGGACGGTGGCATGGACAGGTGGAGGGAGTCGGTTGCGTCTTCCCCTCCCCTGGCGTCCCCTACCTCATTCGCAAGACTGGTGGGGGAAATGGGGCTGGTGGATATATGGAGATGTCGAAATCCCGCGGCCACTCAGTTCTCCTGTCAGTCCGCTACCCATCACGCTTTTTCTCGTATTGATTTGGTGTTGGTTTCCCATGGTTTGTCCCCGGACGTGCTGGCGGTGGATTATCTCCCTAGGGGCATATCGGATCATTCTCCTGTTTTGGTCACAGTTAATATAGGTTGGGAGCGGGGAGCAAAAATGTGGAAGCTTAATCCCTTTTGGTTGACTCTGCTGGGGAAGGATGAGGATCTGATGGCCGCCTGGGAAGGGTTCCAGGAAGATAATTCACTATACAGTGTTCTGACAATGAAGCATGATGCCTTTAAGGCGTTTCTGCGGGGCTCCTTTATAAAGCGGATCTCTGAAGTTAAAGCGTTCAGTAAAAGGGAGGAGATGCGGTTGGAATATTTGTGCCAGCAGTTGGAATCTCAATATCTTAATACCCATTTGCGGTCTGATGAATTGTTGTGGAAGAATGCGCAGAGTGAGTGGTCGGATTGTTTATTTGAGAAATCCAGGCGTAGACTCCTTTTTGCGGGACATGAGCAGTATTTTCGGGCTGAGATGAATGGCAGCTATTTGGCCTTTTTGGCCCGGTCTGATTCCCCTAGAACAGTAATTCAGTGTGTGAAAAACTCTGCTGGCCAAATGTGTTACTCTGGATCAAAGGTGGCGGAGACTTTCCGTAGTTATTATTCCTCGCTCTACGCCTCCCGAGCCGGTTACTCTGATGATCAGCTGGGGGATTTTTTGGCTCAGTTGACCTTGCCATGCTTGTCCCGGGAGGACTCTGGGGCTCTGGATGCACCTATCACGGTGGAGGAGGTGGAGGCTGCGATCCTGTCTCTCCCGGCGTCTAAGGCACCGGGATCAGATGGACTTCCGGGCGAGGTCTATAAAAAATACATTACTTTTTTTGCCCCCTATCTCCTACAACTGTTTGAACTACTCTTAAAGGGTGGGGCCCTCCCGCGCTCTATGGCCGAGGCCAATATAATTGTCCTGCTGAAACCAGGGAAAGACCCCCTGCTCCCCGAGTCCTATCGACCCATTTCCCTCCTCAACACTGATGTAAAAATATTGGCAAAAATCTTGGCATCTCGATTGAATTTGGTAATTACAACGATAATTCATCCAGACCAGACGGGCTTTATGCCGGGTAAGTCCACGGCCCAAAATTTACGTAGATTGTTCTGTCATCTCCAGAGAAATGATGTGGGGGGATCAGACGCGGTGGTGGTGTCCCTTGATGCGGCCAAAGCGTTCGACTCCGTGGAGTGGAGGTACCTGTGGGGGGTGCTGGAGAAATTTGCCTTTGGTCCTCGTTTTATTGGCTTTATCCAATTATTGTATTCCTTACCTGTGGCTCGTGTGACGGCCAATGGTTTCACGTCTGAGCTTTTTGCACTGGAGAGGGGCACTCGACAGGGCTGCCCCCTGTCTCCTGCACTGTTTGCGATGGCCGCGGAGCCGTTGGCCGCCCTGCTGCGAGGTGATGGCGGAGTCAGGGGAGTTGAGATTGGGGGTCATGTGGATGTGGTGGCGCTATACGCGGATGACATGCTACTCTTCCTGCAGGACTCTGATGACTCCCTACGAACAGCATTACAAGTAGTGGAGAATTTTGGTATCTTTTCCGGTCTGCTAATTAACTGGGACAAGTCCCACATTTTTCCTGTCTCTGGCCTTCTTCCCGAAAACACACAGGGGGCGTATCCTTTGCAATGGACACTGCGATTCAAATATCTAGGCATCTGGATTACTCCTATGGCGCGTAGCTATATGGCCCAAAATATAGACCCCATACTAGCGACATTTAAAGAAAAGGCACATAGCTGGAAAAAATTACCGCTGTCTGTCCTGGGTAGGGTCAATTTATTTAAAATGGTGATGCAGCCAAAGTTTCTCTATGCTCTACAGAATTCCCCGGTCTACCTTCCCAAGAAGATCTTTACTGTTATTGAGGGAGTTTTATCCTCATTTATATGGAGTGGCAGGCAGGCGAGGGTCTCTATAAGAACGTTGTGCAGATCTCGGGTGTCTGGCGGAGCAAGCCTCCCAGATCTCAGACTATACTATGTGGCCACTCAGTTGGCCCATCTGAGTGAATGGACTGGGGACTCTCTGGGGGATACGATGAGGGGGTTTCTGGCTGAGCGGACGGAGTGCTCTCCTGCTTTCTCTCTCTCTCCTCTTCAACTTCTCCTTTCTGGTCTCTCAACGTCTGGCATGCCTCCCTTGTTGCGTCAAGCCTTGCTTATCTGGCGTTATGCGCACACTTTGTATGACTGGGAGGGGCATGATACCTGTACTCCATTGTGGTTCAATAGTGCATACCCTGAGCTATATGAGATGTCGCTAGATAACATATGGATTGCTAGGGGAGTCGTGGCACTGGGTCAGCTATACCACGGTGGAGTGCTGAAGTCATTTCAGCAACTAAAGATCGAATTTGATGTGCCTAACACAGCTATGTTCCGATACTTTCGGCTTAGACATGCTGTACAGACCCAATTCCCTCACGGCCCGCCATCGATGGCTGACTCACCTGTTAAGACGCTGCTTGCTTCAATGAGCCGGAGGGGGAAGGTGTCTACCATATATGCTGCTTTAAATAACAATAGCTATCCCGATCTATTAAACAATCTCCGTACTAAATGGGAGACTGATTTAGGGCAATTGTCCCAAGAGCAGTGGCTTCAGATTATGAGTTCACTTAAATACACTACACCATGTATAAGGTATAAGCAGGTTTTTTTCTACATTCTACACAGGTCCTACCGCACTCCGGTTAGTATGCGGAGGGCTGGTCTTAGGGAAGATTCTAACTGCCCCAGGTGTCAGGCAGCTGATGCCGGATTTTGGCACTTATTGTGGGACTGCCCTGAGATTTCCCTTTTCTGGCATAGAGTTTGGTGTGATGTAGTCATGACAGCACCGTCCCTTCCTACATTAGATCCTGGCATATGTTTATATGGGCTAGATTTGGAGGAGACGCATTCTGTTTTGCTGTACAAATATGTCCTGTGTCTCACAACGCTAGCTAAGGTGGTTATTGCTAGGGTCTGGTTCTCTGCTGATATACCTAGGGTGGAGCACTGGAGGGCGTTGGTGAACGAGGTAATTCGCCATGAGAAACATATGTATAAAATACGGGGTTCCACCTCTCGATTTACGGAGATGTGGGGCCGCTGGGGTGGCGCAGGGCTGGGCGAACAAGTATTAAGCACATGAGCGACAATGTAAAACTGTGGATACTCCTCGTCATGGATACATATATGTAACTATATATGATAAGAAATAACACGCACACCAAAATGTGATTGAAAAAAATCGGTTTATTGATGGCAACTGTTAAAGTTATAGTTAAATTTCAATGTTGATGTTTTGTTTTGTTTGTTTGTGACATAAAACTCAATAAAAATTACTTGATTTAAAAAAAAAATGTACAGTATATACAATTTTCTGTATGGTGGCACAGTAGTTAGTAGTAGTTGCATCCTTGGACTTTATCGTGCACAGGTTGCTATTCAGAAGAGCTTGTATGTTCTCTGTGTCCGTACATCAATTATGACAATGTCATTGCACAAATAGTGTTTTTATTATGCAATGCTGAATTGCTTCAAGTGCGAATAATGATAATGGCCCTCATTCCGAGTTGATCGCTCGGTATTTTTCATCGCATCGCAGTGAAATTCCGCTTAGTACGCATGCGCAATATTCGCACTGCGACTGCGCCAAGTAATTTTACAATGGAGATAGTATTTTTACTCACGGCTTTTTCATCGCTCCGGCGATCGTAATGTGATTGACAGGAAATGGGTGTTACTGGGCGGAAACAGGCCGTTTTATGGGCGTGCGGGAAAAAACGCTACCGTTTCCGGAAAAAACGCAGGAGTGGCCGGGGAAACGGGGGAGTGTCTGGGCGAACGCTGGGTGTGTTTGTGACGTCAAAACAGGAACGACAAGCACTGAACTGATCGCACAGGCAGAGTAAGTCTGAAGCTACTCTGAAACTGCTAAGTAGTTAGTAATCGCAATATTGCAAATACATCGGTCGCAATTTTAAGAAGCTAAGATTCACTCCCAGTAGGCGGCGGCTTAGCGTGTGTAACTCTGCTAAAATCGCCTTGCGAGCGATCAACTCGGAATGAGGGCCAATGTTCAATCCTGAAAGAATTGCATAGGGGTGACATAATACAGATTATATATATAGGCACAGAGTGCTATGTGTGAAAAAAACATTAATAATCAAATGAATGAAAACTATTGTTCTCCAATTATATTGTGTAATATGTACCACATAATGGCCCTCATTCCGAGTTGTTCGCTCGGTAAAAATCTTCGCATCGCAGCGATTTTCCGCTTAATGCGCATGCGCAATGTTCGCACTGCGACTGCGCCAAGTAAATTTGCTATGCAGTTAAGAATTTTACTCACGGCTTTTTCATCGTTCTGGCGATCGTAATGTGATTGACAGGAAATGGGTGTTACTGGGCGCAAACAGGCCGTTTTATGGGCGTGTGGGAAAAAACGCTACCGTTTCCGGAAAAAACGCAGGAGTGGCCGGAGAAACGGAGGAGTGTCTGGGCGAACGCTGGGTGTGTTTGTGACGTCAAACCAGGAACGACAAGCACTGAACTGATCGCAGATGCCGAGTAAGTCTGAAGCTACTCAGAAACTGCTACGAGGTGTGTAATCGCAATAATAAGATTTTACTTACCGATAAATCTATTTCTCGGAGTCCGTAGTGGATGCTGGGGTTCCTGAAAGGACCATGGGGAATAGCGGCTCCGCAGGAGACAGGGCACAAAAAGTAAAGCTTTTTCCGATCAGGTGGTGTGCACTGGCTCCTCCCCCCATGACCCTCCTCCAGACTCCAGTTAGGTACTGTGCCCGGACGAGCGTACACAATAAGGGAGGATTTTGAATCCCGGGTAAGACTCATACCAGCCACACCAATCACACCGTACAACTTGTGATCTAAACCCAGTTAACAGTATGATAACAGCGGAGCCTCTGAAAGATGGCTTCCTTCAACAATAACCCGAATTAGTTAACAATAACTATGTACAATTTATGCAGATAATCCGCACTTGGGATGGGCGCCCAGCATCCACTACGGACTCCGAGAAATAGATTTATCGGTAAGTAAAATCTTATTTTCTCTATCGTCCTAGTGGATGCTGGGGTTCCTGAAAGGACCATGGGGATTATACCAAAGCTCCCAAACGGGCGGGAGAGTGCGGATGACTCTGCAGCACCGAATGAGAGAACTCCAGGTCCTCCTTAGCCAGAGTATCAAATTTGTAAAATTTTACAAACGTGTTCTCCCCTGACCACGTAGCTGCTCGGCAAAGTTGTAATGCCGAGACCCCTCGGGCAGCCGCCCAAGATGAGCCCACCTTCCTTGTGGAGTGGGCCTTTACAGATTTAGGCTGTGGCAGGCCTGCCACAGAATGTGCAAGTTGGATTGTGCTACAGATCCAACGAGCAATCGTCTGCTTAGACGCAGGAGCACCCATCTTGTTGGGTGCATACAATATAAACAACGAGTCAGATTTTCTGACTCCAGCTGTCCTTGCAATATATATTTTTAATGCTCTGACAACGTCCAGTAACTTGGAGTCCTCCAAGTCACTTGTAGCCGCAGGCACTACAATAGGCTGGTTCAGATGAAATGCTGACACCACCTTAGGGAGAAAATGCGGACGAGTCCGCAGTTCTGCCCTGTCCGAATGGAAAATCAGATATGGGCTTTTGTAAGATAAAGCTGCCAATTCTGACACTCTCCTGGCAGAAGCCAGGGCTAGAAGCATGGTCACTTTCCATGTGAGATATTTCAAATCCACCTTTTTTAGTGGTTCAAACCAATGAGATTTTAGGAAGTCCAAAACCACATTGAGATCCCACGGTGCCACTGGAGGCACCACAGGAGGCTGTATATGCAGCACTCCCTTAACAAAGGTCTGGACTTCAGGGACTGAAGCCAATTCTTTTTGAAAGAAAATCGACAGGGCCGAAATTTGAACCTTAATAGATCCCAATTTGAGACCCATAGACAATCCTGATTGCAGGAAATGTAGGAATCGACCCAGTTGAAATTCCTCCGTCGGAGCACTCCGATCTTCGCACCACGCAACATATTTTCGCCAAATTCGGTGATAATGTTGCACGGTTACTTCCTTCCTTGCTTTAATCAAAGTAGGAATGACTTCTTCCGGCATGCCTTTTTCCTTTAGGATCCGGCGTTCAACCGCCATGCCGTCAAACGCAGCCGCGGTAAGTCTTGAAACAGACAGGGACCCTGCTGAAGCAAGTCCCTCCTTAGAGGTAGAGGCCACGGATCTTCCGTGATCATCTCTTGAAGTTCCGGGTACCAAGTCCTTCTTGGCCAATCCGGAACCACTAGTATCGTTCTTACGCCTCTTTGCCGTATAATTCTCAATACTTTTGGTATGAGAGGCAGAGGAGGAAACACATACACCGACTGGTACACCCAAGGCGTTACCAGCGCGTCCACAGCTATTGCCTGCGGATCTCTTGACCTGGCGCAATACCTGTCCAGTTTTTTGTTGAGGCGAGACGCCATCATGTCCACCATTGGTCTTTCCCAACGGGTTACCAGCATGTGGAAGACTTCTGGATGAAGTCCCCACTCTCCCGGGTGAAGATCGTGTCTGCTGAGGAAGTCTGCTTCCCAGTTGTCCACTCCCGGGATGAACACTGCTGACAGTGCTATCACATGATTCTCTGCCCAGCGAAGAATCCTTGCAGCTTCTGCCATTGCACTCCTGCTTCTTGTGCCGCCCTGTCTGTTCACATGGGCGACTGCCGTGATGTTGTCCGACTGGATCAACACCGGTTTTCCCTGAAGCAGAGGTTCTGCCTGGCTTAGAGCATTGTATATTGCTCTTAGTTCCAGAATGTTTATGTGAAGAGACGTTTCCAGGCTCGTCCATACTCCCTGGAAGTTTCTTCCTTGTGTGACTGCTCCCCAGCCTCTCAGGCTGGCGTCCGTGGTCACCAGGATCCAATCCTGTATGCCGAATCTGCGGCCCTCCAATAGATGAGCACTCTGCAACCACCACAGAAGAGACACCCTTGTCCTTGGAGACAGGGTTATCCGCAGGTGCATCTGAAGATGCGACCCTGACCATTTGTCCAACAGATCCCTTTGGAAAATTCTTGCGTGGAATCTGCCGAATGGAATTGCTTCGTAAGAAGCCACCATTTTTCCCAGGACTCTTGTGCATTGATGTACAGACACCTTTCCTGGTTTTAGGAGGTTCCTGACAAGCTCGGATAACTCCTTGGCTTTTTCCTCCGGGAGAAAAACCTTTTTCTGAACCGTGTCCAGAATCATCCCTAGGAACAGCAGACGAGTTGTCGGCATTAACTGGGATTTTGGAATATTCAGAATCCACCCGTGCTGTTTTAGCACTTCTTGAGACAGTGCTAATCCCATCTCTAGCTGTTCTCTGGACCTCGCCCTTATTAGGAGATCGTCCAAGTATGGGATAATTAATACGCCTTTTCTTCGAAGAAGAATCATCATCTCGGCCATTACCTTTGTAAAGATCCGAGGTGCCGTGGACAATCCGAACGGCAGCGTCTGAAACTGATAGTGACAGTTTTGTACAACGAACCTGAGGTACCCCTGGTGTGAGGGGTAAATTGGAACGTGGAGATACGCATCCTTGATGTCCAAGGATACCATAAAGTCCCCCTCTTCCAGGTTCGCTATCACTGCTCTGAGTGACTCCATTTTGAACTTGAACTTCTTTATGTACAGGTTCAAGGACTTCAGATTTAGAATAGGCCTTACCGAGCCATCCGGCTTCGGTACCACAAAAAGAGTGGAATAATACCCCTTCCCTTGTTGCAGAAGAGGTACCTTGACTATCACCTGCTGAGAGTACAGCTTGTGAATGGCTTCCAAAACCGTCTCCCTTTCGGAGGGGGACGTTGGTAAAGCAGACTTCAGGAAACGGCGAGGTGGATCTGTCTCTAATTCCAACCTGTATCCCTGAGATATTATCTGCAGGATCCAGGGATCTACTTGCGAGTGAGCCCACTGCGCGCTGTAATTTTTGAGACGACCCCCCACCGTCCCCGAGTCCGCTTGAGAAGCCCCAGCGTCATGTTGAGGCTTTTGTAGAAGCCGGGGAGGGCTTCTGATCCTGGGAAGGAGCTGCGTGTTGCTGTCTCTTCCCTCGACCTTTGCCTCGTGGCAGATATGAATAGCCCTTTGCTCTCTTATTTTTAAAGGAACGAAAGGGCTGCGGTTGAAAAGTCGGTGCCTTTTTCTGTTGGGGAGTGACTTGAGGTAGAAAGGTGGATTTCCCGGCTGTAGCCGTGGCCACCAAATCTGATAGACCGACTCCAAATAACTCCTCCCCTTTATACGGCAAAACTTCCATATGCCGTTTTGAATCCGCATCGCCTGTCCACTGTCGCGTCCATAAAGCTCTTCTGGCCGAAATGGACATAGCACTTACCCGTGATGCCAGTGTGCATATATCCCTCTGTGCATCACGCATATAAAGAAATGCATCCTTTATTTGTTCTAACGACAGTAAAATATTGTCCCTGTCCAGGGTATCAATATTTTCAATCAGGGACTCTGACCAAACTACCCCCGCACTGCCCATCCAGGCAGTCGCTACAGCTGGTCGTAGTATAACACCTGCATGTGTGTATATACTTTTTTGGATATTTTCCATCCTCCTATCTGATGGATCTTTAAGTGCGGCCGTCTCAGGAGAGGGTAACGCCACTTGTTTAGATAAGCGTGTTAGCGCCTTGTCCACCCTAGGAGGTGTTTCCCAGCGCTCCCTAACCTCTGGCGGGAAAGGGTATAATGCCAATAATTTCTTTGAAATTATCAGCTTTTTATCAGGGGCAACCCACGCTTCATTACACACGTCATTTAGTTCTTCTGATTCAGGAAAAACTATAGGTAGTTTTTTCATACCCCACATAATACCCTGTTTAGTGGTACCTGTAGTATCAGCTAAATGTAACGCCTCCTTCATTGCCAAAATCATATAACGTGTGGCCCTACTGGAAAATACGGTTGATTCGTCACCGTCACCACTGGAGTCATCGCCTGTGTCTGGGTCTGTGTCGACCGACTGAGGCAAAGGGCGTTTCACAGCCCCTGACGGTGTTTGAGTCGCCTGGACAGGCACTAATTGATTGTCCGGCCGTCTCATGTCGTCAAACGACTGCTTTAGCGTGTTGACACTATCCCGTAGTTCCATAAATAAAGGCATCCATTCTGGTGTCGACTCCCTAGGGGGTGACATCCTCATATTTGGCAATTGCTCCGCCTCCACACCAATATCGTCCTCATACATGTCGACACACACGTACCGACACACAGCAGACACACAGGGAATGCTCCTAACGAAGACAGGACCCACTAGCCCTTTGGGGAGACAGAGGGAGAGTTTGCCAGCACACACCAAAAGCGCTATATATATATCAGGGATAGCCTTATAATAAGTGCTCCCTTATAGCTGCTTTGTTATATCAAAATATCGCCATAAATGTGCCCCCCCCTCTCTGTTTTACCCTGTTTCTGTAGTGCAGTGCAGGGGAGAGACTTGGGAGCCGTCCTGACCAGCGGAGCTGTGAGAGGAAATGGCGCCGTGTGCTGAGGAGATAGGCCCCGCCCCTTTTCTGGCGGGCTCGTCTCCCGCTATTTAGAAAAATTAGGCAGGGGTTAAATATCTCCATATAGCCTCTAGGGCTATATGTGAGGTATTTTTAGCCTTTATAGGTAATCATTTGCCTCCCAGGGCGCCCCCCTCCCAGCGCCCTGCACCCTCAGTGACTGCCGTGTGAAGTGTGCTGAGAGGAAAATGGCGCACAGCTGCAGTGCTGTGCGCTACCTTTAGAAGACTGCAGGAGTCTTCAGCCGCCGATTCTGGACCTCTTCTGATTTCAGCATCTGCAAGGGGGCCGGCGGCGTGGCTCCGGTGACCATCCAGGCTGTACCTGTGATCGTCCCTCTGGAGCTTGATGTCCAGTAGCCAAGAAACCAATCCATCCTGCACGCAGGTGAGTTGACTCCTTCTCCCCTCAGTCCCTCGCTGCAGTGATCCTGTTGCCAGCAGGAATCACTGTAAAATAAAAAACCTAGCTAAACTTTTTCTAAGCAGCTCTTTAGGAGAGCCACCTAGATTGCACCCTTCTCGGCCGGGCACAAAAATCTAACTGGAGTCTGGAGGAGGGTCATGGGGGGAGGAGCCAGTGCACACCACCTGATCGGAAAAAGCTTTACTTTTTGTGCCCTGTCTCCTGCGGAGCCGCTATTCCCCATGGTCCTTTCAGGAACCCCAGCATCCACTAGGACGATAGAGAAATTGCGAATACATCGTTCGCAATTTTAAGATGCTAAGATTCACTCCCAGTAGGCGGCGGCTTAGCATGAGCAAATCTGCTAAAATCCGCTTGCGAGCGAACAACTCGGAATGAGGGCCAATAATGTTAATCCACTTATTTTATATATATATATATATATATATATATATTAGGAAGGTGAGAGGCGGCACTCCAAGGTCTTTGTCATCAATAAAGCAGTTTAGCCACTCAGATGCAGATCAACGTTTCATTTTTATTCTAACATTTTTTGTCAGGATTTAGAATAAAAATGAAACATTGATCTTCATCTGAATAGCTAAACTGCTTTATTGATGGCAAAGTCCTTGGGGTGCCGCCTCTCACCTTCCTGTTGTTTCCATCATCTTTGGATGGCACCTGGGCTAGAACTCTTCTAATACAGGAGTGCCGGTCTACACTTTTTCTTATACATCTCCTATATATTTGCCTTAATCTGTGACTCTGTGCTCGTAACGCTGGGCGGAGTCACAGAGCTGGGTGGAGTCAACTGCATCTGCTGCAGGGAGCTACCCCATACCCAGCGCCAGCAGCAGTCAGGTGCAAGACCCTACCTTACAGTATAGGAGGTGAGGCTGGCCACTAGCTGCCGGCTGCTGTGCCTGTCCCCCCCCCCCCCCCCCCCACCCCAAATCACCTGTGACAGCGGGCTGTGGCCCTCATTCCGAGTTGATCGGTCGCAAGGCGATTTTAGCAGAGTTACACACGCTAAGCCGCCGCCTACTGGGAGTGAATCTTAGCTTCTTAAAATTGCGACCGATGTATTCGCAATATTGCGATTACTAACTACTTAGCAGTTTCAGAGTAGCTCCAGACTTACTCTGCCTGTGCGATCATTTCAGTGCTTGTCGTTCCTGGTTGACGTCACAAACACACCCAGCGTTCGCCCAGGCACTCCCACCGTTTCCCCGGCCACTCCTGCGTTTTTTCCGGAAACGGTAGCGTTTTCAGCCACACGCCCCTGAAACGCCGTGTTTCCGCCCAGTAACACCCATTTCCTGTCAATCACATTACGATCGCCGGAGCGAAGAAAAAGCCGTGAGTAAAAATACTTTCATCATAGTAAAGTTACTTGGCGCAGTCGCAGTGCGAACATTGCGCATGCGTACTAAGCGGATTTTCACTGCGATGCGATGAAAAATACCGAGCGAACAACTCGGAATGAGGGCCTGTGTGCTGTGCAGAGCGGGGCCCGAAAAGGGGGCGGAGCTATGGTGTCACGAGGGGGCGGAGCTACACGGAATAGATGGGCGGAGCTACACGGGACCAGACGCTGAACAGTGGTGGAATCAGCATTGCAGTGACGGCCAGCCAGACTTGGTAAGTGGAGGGTGAGAGAGAAATGTGTGTGTGTGTGTGTATATAGTGGGTGTGTGTGTGTGTGTGTGTGTAGTGGTGTGTGTGTGTGTGTGTGTATATATGGTGGGGTGTGTGTGTTTGTATATATGTGTGAATTGTGTGTGTGTGAGGTATGTCTGTGTGTGCGCACTTTATGGACGCCACTGCTGGGGGGGCCATTACATGCAAGGACGCTACTAATATAGGGGTGGCATTACGTATAAGGACGCTACTACTATAGGGGGGGCATTACGTATAAGGACGCTACTACTATAGGGGGGCATTACGTATAAGGACGCTACTACTATGGGGGGCATTACGTATAAGGACGCTACTACTATGGGGGGGCATTACGTATAAGGATGCTACTACTATGGGGGGGCATTACGTATAAGGACGCTACTACTCTAGGGGGGGCATTACGTATAAGGACGCTACTACTATAGGGGGACATTACGTATAAGGAGGCTACTAATACTGGGGGGCATTACATATAAGGACGCTACTACTGGGGGGGGGCATTATGTATAAGGACTCTATTACTTCTGGGGGGCATTATGTATAAGGACGGTGCTACTACTACTGGGAGGGCATTACATGTAAGGATGCTACTACTACTGGGGGGGCATTATGTATAAGGACGGTACTACTACTGGGGGCACATTATGTATAAGGATGCTACTACTACAGGGGTGGCATTACGTATAAGGACGCTACTACTATAGGGGGGCATTACGTATAAGGACGCTTCTACTATAGGGGGGCATTACGTATAAGGACGCTACTACTATGGGGGGCATTACGTATAAGGACGCTACTACTATGGGGGGGCATTACGTATAAGGATGCTACTACTATGGGGGGGCATTACGTATAAGGACGCTACTACTCTAGGGGGGGCATTACGTATAAGGACGCTACTACTATAGGGGGACATTACGTATAAGGAGGCTACTAATACTGGGGGGCATTACATATAAGGACGCTACTACTGGGGGGGGGGCATTATGTATAAGGACTCTATTACTTCTGGGGGGCATTATGTATAAGGACGGTGCTACTACTACTGGGAGGGCATTACATGTAAGGATGCTACTACTACTGGGGGGGCATTATGTATAAGGACGGTACTACTACTGGGGGCACATTATGTATAAGGATGCTACTACTACAGGGGTGGCATTACGTATAAGGACGCTACTATTACTGTTGGGGGGCATTACATATAACTGCTACTACTACTGGGGGGCATTACGTATAAGGACGCTACTACTACGGGTGGGGCATTACGTATAAGGATGCTACTCTTACTGTTGTGGGGCATTACATATAACTGCTACTACTACTGGGGGGGCATTATGTATAAGGACACTACTACTATTGGGGGGGCATTATGTATTAGGACGCTACTACTACTGGGGGGGCATTATGTATAAGGATGCTACTACTACTGGGGGGGCATTATGTATAAGGATGCTACTACTACTGGGGGGGCATTATGTATAAGGACGCTACTAATACTGTTGGGGAGCATTACATATAACTGCTACTACTACTGGGGGGGGCATTATGTATAAGGACACTACTACTATTGGGGGGGCATTACGTATATGGACGCTACTACTACGGGTGGGGCATTACGTATAAGGACGCTACTACTACGGGTGGGGCATTACGTATAAGATGAATAAGATTGTGCTACATTGTGGCGTAATTTTAAATGGGGGTACCATTGTGTGGCCATGCCCCTTAGTTGTGAGACCACACCACTTTTCCCGATGCACAACAAAGGAATATGGGAGGGCGCAAAATTCATAGTTTGCAGGGGGGCGCCGAACACCCTAGCACCGGCCCTGGCCACCAGTAGCAAAAGTACACCACGGCCACTGACACTATCTGCAGGGAGGGGAACAGCGCTGATATGGAGGGTACTTACAGGCAGCGAGTCGCCGCCCGCAGCTCCTCTCCCACCTACACACCATACCTGCCGCCTGACACCCACACCCCAGGGAGAGGGCGCTAGCTCAGGCACCGCTAGATCAGCATCTGCAGCATACAGACAAGGGCTGCCATGCTCAGCGGCAAGCGGTGCGGAGCATGTGCAGCGGGACAGCGCCAGGACGGGACACGCACTAATCAACATTGCTACTGGGCCGGAGCTCCCTCCGTCTGCAGCCTAAGGACGCGCGCAGCACCTCTCCAGGGAAACACCATGCCTGCCCGCCCACAGGGCTCCGGACGCTTACCTATGCTCCGCGATCACAGCAGCTGACGCTGCCATGCAGGATGGAGGAATGACGCCCGTCAGACGGGGCGGACAGTGTGCGGCGGAACGGGGCCAGGAGGGAATGCTGACCACGACCCATTGCTGCTGGGTCTGAGCTCCCTCCCTCTGCAGTCACCATCTCACAGCAGCAGCCTTGAGGTTAGTGGCCACCACGACCCGCACATCCTTACCTCACACATACCTCACACATACCTCACACATACCTCACATATACCTCACCAGAGGCGTAACTAGGGTAGGGCGAGTGGGGCACGTGCCCTGGGCGCCCTGACAGGCCCAGGAGAGGGGGGCGCCGCCGGCGTCCAGGGCATCATGCCCCACTCGCCCCGTTAACCCTAAATGTGAGGGGAGGAGAGAGCGCAGCGTCTCTCCCTCCCCTCACCGCCGCTGGGAGCACTAGCAGCGCTGCCAGCAGCGCTGCCGTGTCCGGTCTCCGGCGCTAGCCAATCAGGGCTTGCGGACCGGCTCCTGATTGGCTGCCGGTCCGCGAGCTCTGATTGGCTAGCGAACCGGCGCCAGACAGCCGCCGGCGTCCAGAGACCTGGAGCAGCAAGGGGAAGGAGAGGCGCTGCGCTGCGCTCTCCTCCCCTCACAAGAGGTTAGTGACGGGGGTCCGGCGGCGGCACGGGGGGCCTGGCACTGTGGGGCATGTCACAGGCACTGTGGGGCATTGTATCCAGCACTGTGGGGCACTGTAACTGGCACTGTGGGGCACTGTAACTGGCACTGTGGGGCATGTAACTGGCACTGTGGGGCATTGTATCCAGCACTGTGGGGCATTTTATCCAGCACTGTGGGGCACTGTAACTGGCACTGTGGGGCACTGTAACTGGCACTGTGGGGCATGTAACTGGCACTGTGGGACATTGTATCCAGCACTGTGGGGCATTTTATCCAGCACTGTGGGGCACTGTAACTGGCACTGTGGGGCACTGTAACTGGCACTGTGGGGAATGTAACTGGCACTGTGAGGCATGTATCTGGCACTGTGGGGCACTGTAACTGGCACTGTGGGGAATGTAACTGGCACTGTGAGGTATGTATCTGGCACTGTGGGGCATGTATCTGGCACTGTGGGGCATGTATCTGGCACTGTGGGGCATGTACCTGGCACTGTGGGGCATGTAACTGGCACTGTGGGGCATGTATCCGGCACTGAGTGGGGCAATGTATCCGGCACTGAGTGGGGCATTGTATCCGGCACTGAGTGGGGCATTGTATCCGGCACTGAGTGGGGCAATGTATCCGGCACTGAGTGGGGCAATGTAACTGGCACTGTGGGGCATTGTATCCAGCACTGTGGGGCATTTTATCCAGCACTGTGGGGCACTGTAACTGGCACTGTGGGGCACTGTAACTGGCACTGTGGGGCATGTGACTGGCACTGTGGGGCATTGTATCCAGCACTGTGGGGCATTTTATCCAGCACTGTGGGGCACTGTAACTGGCACCGTGGGGCAATGTATCTGGCACCGTGGGGCAATGTATCTGGCACCGTGGGGCAATGTAACTGGCACTGTGGGCCATTTTCAGTGGCCACACCCCTTCTGGAGCGTAGCCACAACCCTGGACCCCTCCCCATCCCCCGCAAACCCCCGCACCTGCCCCTCCACCACCCGTGGCACCACCACCCACTGCGCCTTCGGACCCCCTACCCCACCCGCAGTGTCTTCCAAACCCCTCCCCCATCTGTAGCAGCCCCTCCCCCATCCGCCACACCCCGCATCTGGCTCTCCCCCGCCCGCTGCACCTTTGGATCCCCTACCCCACCCACGCAGCAGGCCCTTCCCAATCCGCATCGCCTACACCATTCGCAACAGCACCGCACCCGCCACTCCCCCACCCATGTTACCCCCGCATCCACCCCTCCCCCACCCACCGCGCCCCCTGGACACCTCCCCCATCCACTGCACACCCGCACCCACCCCTTCCCCATCTGCAGCACCTTCGGAACCCCTCCTCCATCCGCAACAGCCCTGCAGCTGCCATCCCCCACCTGCGACACCCCTGCTCCTACCCCACTCACAGCGCCTTCATACCCCCTCCCCCATCCGCGGTCCCCACTCCCCAAACCCCTTCCTGTTGCAAGGGACTACGCCCCCTTCACCATCGGACGCCCTATCATTGTGCAATATTCAAACACTAACAAAACTAGGAATGCAGGTAATACTCCATATATTGAACCCCAGAAAGGCGTGCAGGGGTTAAGGGGGCGTAGCCCCTCCCGACGGTGTGAAGAGCGCCCGTAGGGCGCGATGAAGCACCTAGTATATATATATATATATATATATATACATATACATATATACATACAGATATTGCATGGATATATACATATATACATACATACAGATATTGCCCTTCCGTATATATATATATATATATATATATATATATATACACACACACACACACACACACACACACACACACACACACACACACACACACACAAAACAGATCTAAGGGCGCTAATAGTGGTAAGATAATTAAAGTCTTACCAAAAATTGCTTAAAAATACTTTAAAATGTTGTATTTAAAACATTTAATCAGAGTCAATAAAACCATTCATTTCACAACATTTACAGAGATAAATGGCTTATTCAGCTGTACAGATCACAAACAGACACTCAGTCTGAGTACATTTTCTTATTATCAGAAATTCAGTATGCACCAATTAGATTGATCAAACGAAGAATCCAACGCATTTCGTCCCGTAGGACTTCCTCAGGGGTACTAGATCTGAATAATAAAAATACAATAACTAAAACAGTTTGTAATAAACAATACATGATTTCTTAAAGCCATACATACCAATTGGTTAGATACGACGTGATTAGGGTAGATTTTGGAAAAGTGAATACATCATTTATTATAATGATTCAGATGAATCAACCAGTGAGTATATTTATTATAATACTAAAGTGCCAAAATGTGGAAGAATATAGAAAAATATAGAAAAAGCGGTAGTAAGAGGAGGTAATACATACCAGTAGGCGCCTGAGGCAGATTTCTTTGGACGGTGACTTTTATTAGATTAAAGGTCAAATAAAATTAGACCTATGATCTATAGCGGACCTAGAGTAATAGATGATTTTAAGGGTAAGAACCCTCCTTAGGTGAATTTCCACCAGTGTATAATGAAAAAAAGGGGAATACATACCAATGCATTGTGTCAATGAAAGGCAACACTGGATTTTGTAAAAATAGCTGGCACCAAATCAGGAAGGTAAAGTGCCTAAGAAATTTTGAATGCATAGATTTAGAATCAAATTTAAGGATGAAAACTACCACAATACCCTGTATCCAAAACCCAAATGGGTAAGGTTACAATATTTAACAAATATTAATCAGAACTATAGATTTGTACATACAGAAACATAATTTGATAACAAAAAAGCACCATAAACAGATTTCATTACATTCAAAGAGCCAACAATATGTAGGAACAGTGAACCAGTATTGCAGTGATACTTACAATGATGCAAACTCCTCTCTCACAATGCAGTGAATGACTGAGAGGGTTCAGGGCCTCTTACTTATACCTCCCAATCTATGAAATCACTTTCTTTAAACACGGATTGGTTGATAAGGAACTAAGGGGCAGATGTATTAACCTGGAGAAGGCATAAGGAAGTGATAAACCAGTGATATGTGCAAGGTGATAAAGGCACCAGCCAATCAGATCCTAACTGTTAATTTACATATTGGAGCTGATTGGCTGGTGCCTTTATCACCTCACACATATCACTGGTTTATCACTTCATTATGCCTTCTACAGGTTAATACATCTGCCCCAATAATCTATAAGTCCTCTACTACTTAACTAAGGGGACCAGGTCACAGCAATAATGAACCCACACAGCGGATTAACCATCTACCTTTTTAATAAATTTATTACCACATAACAGAAGCGTGGAACGCATGCTTCCGGCATGCGTTCCACCTCGCTGAATAAGCCATTTATCTCTGTAAATGTTGTGAAATGAATGGTTTTTATTGACTCTGTGATTAAATGTTTTAAATACAACATTTGAAAGTATTTTAAAGCAATTTTTGGTAAGACTTTAATTATCTTACCACTATTAGGTACATAGATGATCTTTTGATTCTATGTCAGGGCACTCGTGATGCCTTAGAGAAATTACTTGATGATCATAATATGTCTGACAGTCGAGTTAAGTTTACATACCAGATGTCACAGCTTGAGGTACATTTTTTAGATGTGGCAATTACATTACATGAACGAAAGTTGCATACAGCCTTATACACTAAACCCACGGATCGTAACTCTGTGCTTCATCATGGGAGTTTTCATCCCTTGCCTTTACGCAAGGGTCTCCCGTACTCACAGTTTCTGCGGGCGAGGAGGATCATTTCTGACCCCCAACAGGCGGAATCCACTATTGACCAGATGTTGCTCAGGTTTGAGCAACGGGGATATCCACGTAATGAGCTTTTGATGAGTAAAATTAAAGCCCCTGAACATACCAGGGAATCCCTTTTGAGTACCAATTCCTCCCGTTTTGATGGGACGAGGGGAGAAATACCCAGAATTCCATGGGTTAACCGCTATACGACTGCTACCACTGGTATTTCCAAACAGGCAAAGAAATTATGGCCCATTGTTAATACTGACAAGTCTTTACCGGCCTTGCAGGGCACCAAATTATTACCCAGTTACACTAGGGGTAGAAGTATAGCAGATCGAGTGGTCAAACTTGATGTTTATCCCCTTACCAGGCAGCAACAGACTAACTTTTTACGACCTAAGGTGGGGTGCTTTCGGTGCCTGGGTTGCTCTACTTGTAATACACTTTTAACTGGCTCTAGCTTTTGCCATCCCCAGACGGGCAAGAGTTTTTAAATTCAGCATCGTCTTACGTGTACAACCACTCATGTCAACTACATGGTGAAGTGTCCCTGCGGTCTTGCCTATGTGGGCAAAACGCAGCGACAATTCCGTGAATTCCATAGGAGTGCTATTAAACAGGCATATGAGAAGGGGAATAGTGAACAGCCAGTAGCTCGCTATTGTCTACTGGCAAAACATAATATAGCCAGCTTAAGGGCAATTATTATTGATCATGTCCCTCCATCCCATCGGGGTGGGGATCGTAATAAGATCCTCCTACAGAGAGAGAGTAGGTGGATTTATGTCCTTAACACATTGTCACCGAGGGGATTGAATGCAACCTTAGGGCTACAATGTTTTTTGTAAAATTACTAAATCTTGATTTATATGCTGCTCCTCTGTTTGCTTTGCTTAAGTTAATATTGCTTCTTACTAGGTGCTTCATCGCGCCCTACGGGCACTCTTCACACCGTCGGAAGGGGCTACGCCCCCTTAACCCCTGCACGCCTTTCTGGGGTTCAATATATGGAGTATTACCTGCATTCCTAGTTTTGTTAGTGTTTGAATATTGCACAATGATAGGGCGTCCGATGGTGAAGGGGGCGTAGTCCCTTGCAACAGGAAGGGGTTTGGGGAGTGGGGACCGCGGATGGGGGAGGGGGTATGAAGGCGCTGTGAGTGGGGTAGGAGCAGGGGTGTCGCAGGTGGGGGATGGCAGCTGCAGGGCTGTTGCGGATGGAGGAGGGGTTCCGAAGGCGCTGCAGATGGGGAAGGGGTGGGTGCGGGTGTGCAGTGGATGGGGGAGGTGTCCAGGGGGCGCGGTGGGTGGGGGAGGGGTGGATGCAGGGGTAACATGGGTGGGGGAGTGGGGGGTGCGGTGCTGTTGCGAATGGTGTAGGCGATGCGGATTGGGAAGGGCCTGCTGCGTGGGTGGGGTAGGGGATCCAAAGGTGCAGCGGGCGGGGGAGAGCCAGATGCGGGGTGTGGCGGATGGGGGAGGGGCTGCTACAGATGGGGGAGGGGTTTGGAAGACACTGCGGGTGGGGTAGGGGGTCCGAAGGCGCAGTGGGTGGGGGTGCCACGGGTGGTGGAGGGGCAGGTGCGGGGGTTTGCGGGGGATGGGGAGGGGTCCAGGGGTGTGGCTACGCTCCAGAAGGGGTGTGGCCACTGAAAATGGCCCACAGTGCCAGTTACATTGCCCCACGGTGCCAGATACATTTCCCCACGGTGCCAGATACATTGCCCCACGGTGCCAGTTACATTGCCCCACTCAGTGCCGGATACATTGCCCCACTCAGTGCCGGATACAATGCCCCACTCAGTGCCGGATACAATGCCCCACTCAGTGCCGGATACATTGCCCCACTCAGTGCCGGATACATGCCCCACAGTGCCAGTTACATGCCCCACAGTGCCAGATACATGCCCCACAGTGCCAGATACATGCCCCACAGTGCCAGATACATGCCCCACAGTGCCAGATACATGCCTCACAGTGCCAGTTACATTCCCCACAGTGCCAGTTACAGTGCCCCACAGTGCCAGATACATGCCTCACAGTGCCAGTTACATTCCCCACAGTGCCAGTTACAGTGCCCCACAGTGCTGGATAAAATGCCCCACAGTGCTGGATACAATGTCCCACAGTGCCAGTTACATGCCCCACAGTGCCAGTTACAGTGCCCCACAGTGCCAGTTACAGTGCCCCACAGTGCTGGATAAAATGCCCCACAGTGCTGGATACAATGCCCCACAGTGCCAGTTACATGCCCCACAGTGCCAGTTACAGTGCCCCACAGTGCCAGTTACAGTGCCCCACAGTGCTGGATACAATGCCCCACAGTGCCTGTGACATGCCCCACAGTGCCAGGCCCCCCGTGCCGCCGCCGGACCCCCGTCACTAACCTCTTGTGAGGGGAGGAGAGCGCAGCGCCTCTCCTTCCCCTTGCTGCTCCAGGTCTCTGGACGCCGGCGGCTGTCTGGCGCCGGTTCGCTAGCCAATCAGAGCTCGCGGACCGGCAGCCAATCAGGAGCCGGTCCGCAAGCCCTGATTGGCTAGCGCCGGAGACCGGACACGGCAGCGCTGCTGGCAGCGCTGCTAGTGCTCCCAGCGGCGGTGAGGGGAGGGAGAGACGCTGCGCTCTCTCCTCCCCTCACATTTAGGGTTAATGGGGCGAGTGGGGCATGATGCCCTGGACGCCGGCGGCGTCCCCCTCTCCTGGGCCTGCCAGGGCGCCCAGGGCACGTGCCCCACTCGCCCTACCCTAGTTACGCCTCTGGTGAGGTATATGTGAGGTATGTGTGAGGTATGTGTGAGGTAAGGATGTGCGGGTCGTGGTGGCCACTAACCTCCAGGCTGCTGCTGTGAGATGGTGACTGCAGAGGGAGGGAGCTCAGACCCAGCAGCAATGGGTCGTGGTCAGCATTCCCTCCTGGCCCCGTTCCGCCGCACACTGTCCGCCCCGTCTGACGGGCGTCATTCCTCCATCCTGCATGGCAGCGTCAGCTGCTGTGATCGCGGAGCATAGGTAAGCGTCCGGAGCCCTGTGGGCGGGCAGGCATGGTGTTTCCCTGGAGAGGTGCGTCCTTAGGCTGCAGACGGAGGGAGCTCCGGCCCAGCAGCAATGTTGATTAGTGCGTGTCCGGTCCTGGCGCTGTCCCGCTGCACATGCTCCGCACCGCTTGCCGCTGAGCATGGCAGCCCTTGTCTGTATGCTGCAGATGCTGATCTAGCGGTGCCTGAGCTAGCACCCTCTCCCTGGGGTGTGGGTGTCAGGCGGCAGGTATGGTGTGTAGGTGGGAGAGGAGCTGCGGGCGGCGACTCGCTGCCTGCAAGTACCCTCCATATCAGCGCTGTTCTCCTCCCTGCAGATAGTGTCAGTGGCCGTGGTGTACTTTTGCTACTGGTGGCCAGGGCCGGTGCTAGGGTGTTCGGCGCCCCCCTGCAAACTATGAATTTTGCGCCCTCCCATATTCCTTTGTTGTGCATCGGGAAAAGTGGTGTGGTCTCACAACTAAGGGGCATGGCCACACAATAGTACCCCCATTTAAAATTACGCCACAATGTAGCACAATCTTATTCATCTTATACGTAATGCCCCACCCGTAGTAGTAGCGTCCTTATACGTAATGCCCCACCCGTAGTAGTAGCGTCCATATACGTAATGCCCCCCCAATAGTAGTAGTGTCCTTATACATAATGCCCCCCCAGTAGTAGTAGCAGTTATATGTAATGCCCCACAACAGTAATAGTAGCATCCTTATACGTAATGCCCCACCCGTAGTAGTAGCGTCTTTATACGTAATGCCCCCCAGTAGTAGTAGCAGTTATATGTAATGCCCCCCAACAGTAATAGTAGCGTCCTTATACGTAATGCCACCCCTGTAGTAGTAGCATCCTTATACATAATGTGCCCCCAGTAGTAGTACCATCCTTATACATAATGCCCCCCCAGTAGTAGTAGCATCCTTACATGTAATGCCCTCCCAGTAGTAGTAGCACCGTCCTTATACATAATGCCCCCCAGAAGTAATAGAGTCCTTATACATAATGCCCCCCCCAGTAGTAGCGTCCTTATATGTAATGCCCCCCAGTATTAGTAGCCTCCTTATACGTAATGTCCCCCTATAGTAGTAGCGTCCTTATACGTAATGCCCCCCCTAGAGTAGTAGCGTCCTTATACGTAATGCCCCCCCATAGTAGTAGCGTCCTTATACGTAATGCCCCCCCATAGTAGTAGCGTCCTTATACGTAATGCCCCCCATAGTAGTAGCGTCCTTATACGTAATGCCCCCCTATAGTAGTAGCGTCCTTATACGTAATGCCCCCCTATAGTAGTAGCGTCCTTATACGTAATGCCCCCCCTATAGTAGTAGCGTCCTTATACGTAATGCCACCCCTATATTAGTAGCGTCCTTGCATGTAATGGCCCCCCCAGCAGTGGCGTCCATAAAGTGCGCACACACAGACATACCTCACACACACACAATTCACACACATATACAAACACACACACCCCACCATATATACACACACACACACACACACACACACACACACACACACACACACACACACACACACACCTTTCTCTCTCACCCTCCACTTACCAAGTCTGGCTGGCCGTCACTGCAATGCTGATTCCACCACTGTTCAGCGTCTGGTCCCGTGTAGCTCCGCCCATCTATTCCGTGTAGCTCCGCCCCTCGTGACGCCATAGCTCCGCCCCCTTTTCGGGCCCCGCTCTGCACAGCACACAGCCCGCTGTCACAGGTGATTTGGGGTGGGGGGGGGGGGGGGGGACAGGCACAGCAGCCGGCAGCTAGTGGCCAGCCTCACCTCCTATACTGTAAGGTAGGGTCTTGCACCTGACTGCTGCTGGCGCTGGGTATGGGGTAGCTCCCTGCAGCAGATGCAGTTGACTCCGCCCAGCTCTGTGACTCCGCCCAGCGTTACGAGCACAGAGTCACAGATTAAGGCAAATATATAGGAGATTATTCTCTGGTAATATTTATTTTTTGCCTATCTGATGTTTGGTGTTTTTTGAATACATATGCTTTATTCCAAAATAGCACAGTCTTTGCACTGCTTTAACTTGTAGGCGTATATTTTCCTGTGCTTATTACCATCCTGTGTTTTTTAATGGGTTTTGTTGGGTTTGGGTAAGTGTTCTCACGTTTTTAAATGTACATTTTGTTTATTTACAGGCGTTTCCTAGTAACGTGGGTAACGCTTCCCGATTGGCTCAGACTGTCTGGCGCCGGCTGTTGACGTCATCTTCCTGAAACCCACATTCAGTGCGGCTGGACGCGGCGGGAACGGCGGCGCCGAACAGGTGAGCACAATCTGTTCAATGATCACTTGTTATTGTGGGTATAAGTACTGTGTATTTGCACTGTTTGTTTATGTATCGCTTGTCCCTGACGACGGGGCTTGACCCCGAAACGGCGTAGGACCACATTAAAGGCAAAAAAAATAAGAATTTACTTACCGATAATTCTATTTCTCGTAGTCCGTAGTGGATGCTGGGGACTCCGTAAGGACCATGGGGAATAGCGGCTCCGCAGGAGACTGGGCACATCTAAAGAAAGCTTTAGGACTATCTGGTGTGCACTGGCTCCTCCCCCTATGACCCTCCTCCAAGCCTCAGTTAGGATACTGTGCCCGGACGAGCGTACACAATAAGGAAGGATTTTGAATCCCGGGTAAGACTCATACCAGCCACACCAATCACACTGTACAACTTGTGATCTGAACCCAGTTAACAGCATGATAACAGAGGAGCCTCTAGAAAAGATGGCTCACTACAGCAATAACCCGATTTTTTGGTAACAATAACTATGTACCAGTATTGCAGACAATCCGCACTTGGGATGGGCGCCCAGCATCCACTACGGACTACGAGAAATAGAATTATCGGTAAGTAAATTCTTATTTTCTCTAACGTCCTAAGTGGATGCTGGGGACTCCGTAAGGACCATGGGGATTATACCAAAGCTCCCAAACGGGCGGGAGAGTGCGGATGACTCTGCAGCACCAATTGAGAGAACTCCAGGTCCTCCTCAGCCAGGGTATCAATTTTGTAGAATTTTACAAACGTATTTGCTCCTGACCAAGTAGCTGCTCGGCAAAGTTGTAAAGCCGAGACCCCTCGGGCAGCCGCCCAAGATGAGCCCACCTTCCTTGTGGAGTGGGCATTTACAGATTTTTGGCTGTGGCAGGCCTGCCACAGAATGTGCAAGCTGAATTGTACTACAAATCCAACGAGCAATAGTCTGCTTAGAAGCAGGAGCACCCAGCTTGTTGGGTGCATACAGGATAAACAGCGAGTCAGATTTTCTGACTCCAGCCGTCCTGGAAACATATATTTTCAGGGCCCTGACAACGTCTAGCAACTTGGAGTCCTCCAAGTCCCTAGTAGCCGCAGGCACCACAATAGGTTGGTTCAGGTGAAACGCTGAAACCACCTTAGGGAGAAACTGAGGACGAGTCCTCAATTCCGCCCTGTCCGAATGGAAAATCAGATAAGGGCTTTTACAGGATAAAGCCGCCAATTCTGACACGCGCCTGGCCCAGGCCAGGGCCAACAGCATGACCACTTTCCATGTGAGATATTTTAACTCCACAGATTTAAGTGGTTCAAACCAATGTGACTTTTGGAACCCAAAAAACTACATTGAGATCCCAAAGTGCCACTGGAGGCACAAAAGGAGGCTGTATATGCGCAGTACCCCTTTTACAAACGTCTGAACTTCAGGGACTGAAGCTAGTTCTTTTTGGAAGAAAATTGACAGGGCCGAAATTTGAACCTTAATGGACCCCAATTTCAGGCCCATAGACACTCCTGTTTGCAGGAAATGTAGGAATCGACCCAGTTGAATTTCCTCCGTCGGGCCTTACTGGCCTCGCACCACGCAACATATTTTCGCCAAATGCGGTGATAATGTTTTGCGGTTACATCCTTCCTGGCTTTGATCAGGATAGGGATGACTTCATCCGGAATGCCTTTTTTCCTTCAGGATCCGGCGTTCAACCGCCATGCCGTCAAACGCAGCCGCGGTAAGTCTTGGAACAGACAGGGTCCTTGTTGGAGCAGGTCCCTTCTTAGAGGTAGAGGCCACGGATCCTCCGTGAGCATCTCTTGAAGTTCCGGTTACCAAGTCCTTCTTGGCCAATCCGGAGCCACGAATATAGTGCTTACTCCTCTCCATCTTATCAATCTCAGTACCTTGGGTATGAGAGGCAGAGGAGGGAACACATACACTGACTGGTACACCCACGGTGTTACCAGAGCGTCTACAGCTATTGCCTGAGGGTCACTTGACCTGGCGCAATACCTGTCGAGTTTTTCCCAACGGTTTATAATCATGTGGAAGACTTCTGGGTGAAGTCCCCACTCTCCCGGGTGGAGGTCGTGCTGAGGAAGTCTGCTTCCCAGTTGTCCACTCCCGGAATGAATACTGCTGACAGTGCTATCACATGATTTTCCGCCCAGCGAAGAATCCTTGCAGCTTCTGCCATTGCCCTCCTGCTTCTTGTGCCACCCTGTCTGTTTACGTGGGTGACTGCCGTGATGTTGTCCGACTGGATCAACACCGGCTGACCTTGAAGCAGAGGTCTTGCTAAGCTTAGAGCATTGTAAATGGCCCTTAGCTTCAGGATATTTATGTGAAGTGATGTCTCCAGGCTTGACCATAAGCCCTGGATATTCCTTCCCTGTGTGACTGCTCCCCAGCCTCGCAGGCTGGCATCCGTGGTCACCAGGACCCAGTCCTGAATGCCGAATCTGCGGCCCTCTAGAAGATGAGCACTCTGCAACCACCACAGGAGGGACACCCTTGTCCTTGGTGACAGGGTTATCCGCTGATGCATCTGAAGATGCGACCCGGACCATTTGTCCAGCAGGTCCCACTGGAAAGTTCTTGCGTGGAATCTGCCGAATGGGATTGCTTCGTAGGAAGCCACCATTTTACCCAGAACCCTTGTGCATTGATGCACTGAGACTTGGCTCGGTTTTAGGAGGTTCCTGACTAGCTCGGATAACTCCCTGTCTTTCCCCTCCGGGAGAAACACCTTTTTCTGGACTGTGTCCAGGATCATCCCTAGGAACCGAAGACAAGTCGTCGGAACCAGCTGCGATTTTGGAATATTGAGAATCCAATCGTGCTGCCGCAACACTACCTGAGATAGTGCTACACCGACCTCCAACTGTTCCCTGGATCTTACCCTTATCAGGGAATCGTCCAAGTAAGGGATAACTAAAATTCCCTTCCTTCGAAGGAATATCATCATTTCGGCCATTACCTTGGTAAAGACCCGGGGTGCCGTGGACCATCCATACGGCAGCGTCTGAACTGATAGTGACAGTTCTGTACCATAAACCTGAGGTACCCTTGGTGAGAAGGGTAAATTTTGACATGAAGGTAAGCATCCTTGATGTCCCGAGACATCATGTAGTCCCCTTCTTCCAGGTTCGCAATCACTGCTCTGAGTGACTCAATCTTGAATTTGAACCTCTGTATGCAAGTGTTCAAAGATTTTAGATTTAGAATCGGTCTCACCGAGCCGTCCGGCTTCGGTACCACAACAGTGTGGAATAATACCCCGTTCCCTGTTGCAGGAGGGGTACCTTGATTATCACCTGCTGGGAATACAGCTTGTGAATGGCTTCCAAAACTGTCTCCCTGTCAGAAGGAGACATCGGTAAAGCCGACTTTAGGAAAACGGCGAGGGGGAGACGTCTCGAATTCTAATTTGTACCCCTGAGATATCACCTGAAGGATCCAGGGGTCTACTTGCGAGTGAGCCCACTGCGCGCTGAAATTCATTGAGACGGGCCCCCCACCGTGCCTGATTCTGCTTGTAAAGCCCCAGCGTCATACTGAGGGCTTGGCAGAGGCGGGAGAGGGTTTCTGTTCCTGGGAACTGGCTGATTTCTGCAGCCTTTTTCCTCTCCCTCTGTCACGGGGCAGAAATGAGGAACATTTTGCCCGCTTGTCCACGAAAAGACTGCGCCTGATAATACGGCGTCTTCTCATGTTGAGAGGCGACCTGGGGTACAAACGTGGATTTCCCAGCTGTTGCCGTGGCCACCAGGTCTGAAAGATCGACCCCAAATAACTCCTCCCCTTATTAAGGCAATACTTCCAAATGCCGTTTGGAATACGCATCACCTGACCACTGACGTGTCCATAACCCTCTACTGGTAGAAATGGACAACGCACTTAGACTTGATGCCAGTCGGCAAATATTCCGCTGTGCATCACGCATATATAGAAATGCATCTTTTAAATGCTCTATAGGCAAAAATATACTGTCCCTATCTAGGGTATCAATATTTTCAGTCAGGGAATCCGACCACGCCAACCCAGCACTGCACATCCAGGCTGAGGCGATTGCTGGTCGCAGTATAACACCAGTATGTGTGTAAATACATTTTAGGATACCCTCCTGCTTTCTATCAGCAGGATCCTTAAGGGCGGCCATCTCAGGAGAGGGTAGAGCCCTTACAAGCGTGTGAGCGCTTTATCCACCCTAGGGGGTGTTTCCCAACGCACCCTAACCTCTGGCGGGAAAGGATATAATGCCAATAACATTTTAGAAATTATCAGTTGTTATCGGGGGAAAACCACGCATCATCACACACCTCATTTAATTTCTCAGATTCAGGAAAACTACAGGTAGTTTTTCCTCACCAAACATAATACCCCTTTTTGGTGGTACTCGTATTATCAGAAATGTGTAAAATATTTTTCATTGCCTCAATCATGTAACGTGTGGCCCTACTGGAAGTCACATTTGTCTCTTCACCGTCGACACTGGAGTCAGTATCCGTGTCGGCGTCTATATCTGCCATCTGAGGTAACGGGCGCTTTAGAGCCCCTGACGGCCTATGAGACGTCTGGACAGGCACAAGCTGAGTAGCCGGCTGTCTCATGTCAACCACTGTCTTTTATACAGAGCTGACACTGTCACGTAATTCCTTCCAACAGTTCATCCACTCAGGTGTCGACCCCCTAGGGGGTGACATCACTATTACAGGCAATCTGCTCCGTCTCCACATCATTTTTCTCCTCATACATGTCGACACAAACGTACCGACATACAGCACACACACAGGGAATGCTCTGATAGAGGACAGGACCCCACTAGCCCTTTGGGGAGACAGAGGGAGAGTTTGCCAGCACACACCAAAGCGCTATATATATATATACAGGGATAACCTTATATAAGTGTTTTTCCCCTTATAGCTGCTGTATTGTTAATACTGCGCCTAATTAGTGCCCCCCTCTCTTTTTTAACCCTTTCTGTAGTGTAGTGACTGCAGGGGAGAGCCAGGGGAGCTTCCCTCCAACTGAGCTGTGAGGGAAAATGGCGCCAGTGTGCTGAGGAGATAGGCTCCGCCCCTTTTTCGCGGACTTTTCCCCTGCTTTTTTATGGATTCTGGCAGGGGTTAAAATTCATCCATATAGCCCTGGGGGCTATATGTGATGTATTTTCGCCAGCCAAGGTGTTTTTATTGCTGCTCAGGGCGCCCCCCCCTAGCGCCCTGCACCCTCAGTGACCGAAGTGTGAAGTGTGCTGAGGAGCAATGGCGCACAGCTGCAGTGCTGTGCGCTACCTTGGTGAAGACAGGATGTCTTCTGCCGCCGATTTTCCGGACCTCTTCTGTCTTCTGGCTCTGTAAGGGGGCCGGCGGCGCGGCTCTGGGACCCATCCATGGCTGGGCCTGTGATCGTCCCTCTGGAGCTAATGTCCAGTAGCCTAAGAAGCCCAATCCACTCTGCACGCAGGTGAGTTCGCTTCTTCTCCCCTTAGTCCCTCGATGCAGTGAGCCTGTTGCCAGCAGGTCTCACTGAAAATAAAAAACCTAAACTAAAACTTTCACTAAGAAGCTCAGGAGAGCCCCTAGTGTGCACCCTTCTCGTTCGGGCACAGAGATCTAACTGAGGCTTGGAGGAGGGTCATAGGGGGAGGAGCCAGTGCACACCAGATAGTCCTAAAGCTTTCTTTAGATGTGCCCAGTCTCCTGCGGAGCCGCTATTCCCCATGGTCCTTACGGAGTCCCCAGCATCCACTTAGGACGTTAGAGAAATATTTTTCATCAAGTCTGCTGAGTGCCGCTGTCTTCTATGTACTATATATATTTAGTGATGTGCACCGGACATTTTTCGGGTTTTGTGTTTTGGTTTTGGATTCGGTTCCGCCGCCGTGTTTTGGATTCGGACGCGTTTTGGCAAAACCTCCCTGAAATTTTTTTGGCGGATTCGGGTGTGTTTTGGATTCGGGTGTTTTTTTACAAAAAACCCTCAAAAACAGCTTAAATCATAGAATTTGGGGGTCATTTTGATCCCATAGTATTATTAACCTCAGTAATCATAATTTCCACTCATTTCCAGTCTATTCTAATCTAAACACCTCACACCTCACAATATTATTTTTAGTCCTAAAATTTGCACCAAGGTCGTTGGATGACTAAGCTAAGCGACCCAAGTGGCCGACACAAACACCTGGCCCATCTAGGAGTGGCACTGCAGTGTCAGACAGTATGGCACTTCAAAAAATAGTCCCCAAACAGCACATGACGCAAAGAAAAAAAGAGGTGCACCAAGGTCGCTGGATGGATAGTATACTTGACGACACAGAGGTAGGTAGAGCAGTGGACTACTGTACCGTACTGCTATATATTATATACTGGTGGTCAGCAAAATTATGCACTGTCCTCCTACTATATATATACTGCGCAAAACTTGAATGCACCACAGGTATGGAATATGGATGGATAGTATACTTGACGACACAGAGGTAGGTAGAGCAGTGGACTACTGTACCGTACTGCTATATATTATATACTGGTGGTCAGCAAAATTATGCACTGTCCTCCTACTATATATATACTGCGCAAAACTTAAATGCACCACAGGTATGGATGGATAGTATACTTGACGACACAGAGGTAGGTAGAGCAGTGGACTACTGTACCGTACTGATATAATACTGGTGGTCACTGGTCAGCAAAATTCTGCACTGTCCTCCTACTATATACTACAATGCAGCACAGATATGGAGCGTTTTTAAGGCAGGGAACGTAGATATTTTCACTTCAGCACACTGAGCACAGATATTTGCAAGCACACTGAGCACAGATATTTGCAGCACACAGATATTTGCAGTACACTGAACACAACTGAGAGAACGCTGCACACGTCCTCTCCCTATCATCTCCAATGCACGAGTGAAAATGGCGGCGTCGCGCGGCTCCTTATATAGAATACGAATCTCGCGAGAATCCGACAGCGGGATGATGATGTTCGGGCGCGCTCGGGTTAACCGAGCAACGCGGGAGGATCCGAGTCTGCCTCGGACCCGAGTCTGCCTCGGACCCGAGTCTGCCTCGGACCCGTGTAAAATGGGTGAAGTTCGGGGGGGTTCGGATTCCGAGGAACCGAACCCGCTCATCACTAATATATATATATATATATATATATAAAAAAACAATGTAATGGGCGGCACTCCAATGGATTTTAAGAAATCATACAGCTCACCAAGCCAGCTTCGTTCAACGTTTCAGGTGCCTTTATTTACACCTTTCGTCAGGACGAAAAGTGTAAATAAAGGCACCTGAAACGTTGAACGAAGCTGGCTTGGTGAGCTGTATGATTTCTTAAAATCCATTGGAGTGCCGCCCATTACATTGTTTTTGTTTGCTGGGCCTTGTGGTGCCACGGGAAGGCACCCGGGTATTCATCCTCTGCTGTAGGAGTGCCGGTCACAGCTGTTGTTATTTATATATATATATATATATATATATATAGTATAAAGAGGTGCACTCTCCAGACTTAAGTCATGAAGATCCAGATATTTTATTTAGGCATACATATAATCTGTATCACCATATTCTATATTATATTTAGAGATAAGCAGGTTCGGATTTAATCGGATTTACCCGGATCTTCTTAATGGCTCTCGGATATTACGTGCTTTGATTAGCTAATAAGAAAAATCCAGAAAATCAAAACTTGGGTTAATTCTGGCGATAAGAACCAAGTAAATCCGAACCCGCTCATCTCTAATTATATTTATGCCTAAATAAAAGAATTGGATCTCTATGGCAGTCTGAAGAGTGCACCCCTTTATACTACATATGCCTCTGGAATGAGGAGTAATCTTCTGAACCAAGGATCTGTGAGTAGCACCCCAGCACATTATTGGACTTTCTGTGTGTGCGGACATTTTTTGGAGATATATAAGAGGGAAGCATTCTTCAAATGAAGAGAAGTATTAGAACTCGAGGACATACACTGAAACTGGAGGGAGGCAGCAGGTGCAGGGGAAATTTAAGGAAAAATTACTTCACAGAAAGGGTTGTGGATAAGTAGAATAGCCTTCCATCAGAGGTGGTAGAAGCTAAGACTGTAGAGCAATTTAAACATGCGTGGGATAGGCATATGAATATCCTTACAAAGAACAAAAAGCCTTGAGATTAACTAAAGGATAAAAAAAGGGGCAGGCTAGATGGGCCAAGTGGTTCTTGTCTACCGTCAAATTCTATGTTTCTATGTTTCTACAGTATATATATATAGTAGAATAGGACCGACTGCACACATTAAAAGTTCATCTCACAGGAGTGCCAGGCACATATGCAAAATCTCACAGGAGTGCCAGGCACATGTGCCATAATGCATATATATATATGATATATACAAAAACATATCAAATAACATGGCACATTAATAAAATAACCATTATTAATAAATTACTTTCCTTCCACTTCTCTATAGTCCCTTATCAGTGCTGTAGATGCAAAAGAGGCAGAAAAGGCTTGTAACGCATCAGCAGCTACTGCATAGTGACTAGACCAGAAGTTCTCAAATGCGGTCCTCAAGGCACCCCACAGGTCCAGTTTTAAGTATATCCATGCTTGGCCAAAGGTGACTTAATTAGTACCTCAGTCAATTTGATTTAACCATCTGTGCTGAGCCATGGATATACTTAAAAGTTAAAACCTGGACCGTTGGGGAGCCTTCAGGACCATGTTTGAGAATCTCTGGACTAGACTATAAGGACTATAAGGATCTGTGGGGGGAATTCCTATTTTTCAGCATTGGAGCCCAGCAGTGTGTGTATTCCAGATAGCACTCTGCTACTTTACCACCAGTGGCTCTATCTACAGTGACCGGGTAATGCAACTCCGATGCACCTGTACTTATATTGGATTTTCTGAAGTTGTTTCAACTTTATCTCCATTTGCACTATTCTATTTGGAAACTGCGGATATTGAAATCCGAATAACCCATGCCATGATTTCTGGATAACCTTGGTTTTCCACCATTGTCTTTTTACACTGTGTTTTTATACTGTATATTATAATTTTTATTTCATTTATAAGTTGTATTTTGATTGCATATTATTTATTATGTTCAATATTATCCTATATTATCAATAAACATATTTTCTTGGGATCACAGTGAGCGCCTGTTGGATAATATACCACACTTCTTTTGCAATTACCCACATTTTGGTCTCAGGGAGCCCTAAGGTATAACCCACAGGCTGCACAGGAAGGTTGCGATGTCGAGCCGCACTCACCCTTATATTATGTTCATGGTTTCTGTACAGTTTCTTGAGTCTTACTGGAGAAAAGCGCTATGTAAAAATTATTATTATTATTACTATATTTTGCTCAACAATATATTTTAATAAAGTTTGCACAACGGAACATTTTAATTTCTATACTAGTGAACTGATAGTCAGGGCTCTATATAATGTACAGCAGACTAGGTACATTGGGGCAGATGTATTAAACCTGGAGAAGTGATAAAGCAGTGATAAGTAAAAAGGTGATGATGCAGCAGCCAATCAGCTCCCAACTGTCATTTTTCAAACCCGTAATGATTGGCTGGTGCGTAATCGCCTTCCACTTATCGCTGCTTTGTTACTTCTCCAGGCTATGGGGGTAATTCCAAGTTGATCGCAGCAGGATTTTTGTTAGCAATTGGGCAAAACCATGTGCACTGCAGGGGAGGCAGATATAACATGTGCAGAGAGAGTTAGATTTGGGTGGGGTGTGTTCAATCTGCAATCTAATTTGCAGTGTAAAAATAAAGCAGCCAGTATTTACCCTGCACAGAAATAAAATAACCCACCCAAATCTAACTCTTTCTGCACATGTTATATCTGCCTCCCCTGCAGTGCACATGGTTTTGCCCAATTGCTATCAAAAATCCTGCTGCGATCAACTTGGAATTACCCCCTTAATACATCTGTCCCATTCTTAGAGAAACAGTGTGTTTGCATTGATTTCCTTCAGCAGCCATGAGTTTTCTACTATAACCCATAGGCATGCTGATAGGTTAAATGGCTTTTAACCATTAACTACACTGACACTGATTTATGTGTGTCTGTAGTGAGTAAATTAATTGATAAGCTCTACAGGGCAGGGGCTGTTTAGAATAAACTCAATATGCTACTTAAATTAAAGGAATATACAAAATATTGAATCTGAAGAGTATATCTATACAGTAAATGCAAAAAGTAAACTCTCCCACCAATTTCCCTTCAAAAATCATGTGTCTGCCCCTCAACGGGGATTATGAATGAGCAAGGTTGGTGCCCGTGTTATTTCATGAGGGCATGAATATGAAGTAGTATGACATTCATTTACGATGCTGTGTGGCGTGTTACCATGACTGTTACCATGGCGACATGGCAGGCATTGTCTCCTGTTAGTACAAGAGGCTCTGTTCAGTTTCAGTGTACAATATGGCAAAGTGAGAAGGAAATATATATGCAACCTCTTATTTTCCTCAGTGTTTGACTAAAAAGCATTAATATATTATGGATGTGTTCCAGCGGATATCCTTTGATATTAATTGAAGAAAACATTCTTTCAATATTAATGAAGGCTTCCCTTTCAGACATTTTATTTTCTGTTTCCGGAAATCTAATTAGGCATCCCTTTCTTTCTTTTTCCTTTTTTTTCTCTTTTTTTATAAAGAGCTGACAAACGTCGCTATAATAGCTTACCTTACTTTATAGGCTTGATTCACAGATGGACAGTCTTTGGATGCAACTGCTGAGCAGATATATGCTAATTCCGCAGGAGGCATCTTATTTTAATAGAGGCCTCCTGTCGGCTTGTGTGATTCGCCCGATGACACAGAATCGGATCACTCTGGGTGAACATCAGCCCTCAGGTTACTCAGGATGATGGCCAGGGAATTCATGCTGAAGAGGCTAGTAACATGCAGACACTGGCCTTAGCGCTAAGCATTTTGGGAAACCCAGGTCTGATGTCTGAAAGGGGTATAAAAAGGAAAATAGGAGGAGTTGTCTGTAGCAACATTAGATTCTATCTAGCAGTTTCTAGGGCTAGGCTATACTATTTAAACTATAGCTAGAATCCAATTGGTTGCTATGGGCAACCACTCTACGTTTCCTTTTTAGAAGTTTTGGTAAGGGCGGATTCCTGGGAAAATGCCAGCACCTAGCAGTAGGTATCTGGATGCTGAAGAGATAGAGTACATGCCTCTGACTACCTGCCCAAACATTTTTTCATTATTCAATTAACAACACATGAAAGACAGTTTTCTATCACCTGGATATAAGGCACACCCAGTGCTAAAAAGGCATGATGGGATTTGTGGTACAACGATAGCTGTAATGCCACAGGTTGCTGAAGCCATATTTAGGGTACACAGTAGATGTGTTGCATAAAATTAATTTCATGGTTTGTTGTTATGGTGCCAATCATACAGTGCTGTACATATAATAGTCATGGCCACTGTGGCCAATCATGTGGTACAGTGCTGTACATATAATAGTCATGGCCACTGTGGACAATCATGTGGTACAGTGCTGTACATATAATAGTCATGGCCGCTGTGGCCAATCATGTGGTACAGTGCTGTACATATCATGGTGGCTGTGGCCAATCATGTGGTACAGTGCTGTACATATAATAGTCATGGCCACTGTGGCCAATCATATGGTACAGTGCTGTACATATAATAGTCATGGCCGCTGTGGCCAATCATGTGGTACAGTGCTGTACATATAATAGTCATGGCCACTGTGGCCAATCATGTGGTACAGTGCTGTACATATGATAGTCATGGCCACTGTATGTACAGTAAGTAAAATCCAGCCAGCAGCCGGTATTCCTTCTTATGCAGGGTATTGTCACTTCTTTATAACAGTTCTCTACATTCTTCTAGAGGAGAGGGTCTGCTATCCTCTGGGGGTCTCTAGCAAGGTGTCAGGTGTTGCTAAGCAACTCCCGGCGGCTGCTGATCGCTGTCAGGGTTTGTACATGTGTTGAGGCACACAGTAACCTGCAAGAAAGCCGTTTGTCACACTGGCGATCTCAATCTGACAAAAGTAAACATCTTTATAATAAGATTTCAATCCTCATTGAACTCTGTTCTAAGCTTTGCTACAGACTTGCTTAAAATATAATTTACTCCCTACAAGGAAATCCATGTTTGAGGGATAAAATAAAATCCTTACACTGGCAACCTCCAGGCTGTGCAGTCTTTCCCCGAATTATATACATGGATTATCTGGTTGGAAAACAATTAGACTAGTTGTATTATAGCTCAGGCTGGGATCAAAGATCCTGTACACCCAGAGAGCCCTGTTGTCAGGGGTGAGCAGGGTTATAACAACATGATAGGTATGGGTCTTTCATCCTGCCATAAACGGAATAGATTATTTACACCTTACTTCTCTCATTCATTGTAATATCTGCTCCATTCCAAGCAGAGCTAAGAAGCATTTCTTTGACAGCCTGTAAATGACAATGACAATTTCAAATAAACAATAGCAATCACATATTTTAGACATTTTTAATTAAAGCAGGTTAAAAAAAATGCATGCCAAAAGCAAACTTAGCAAGCATATAAATCAATTAAGAAGATCCTTAATAGTGTTGTGACAAACAGCAATTCCGGAGCCAATAATACAGCTTTATAGAGAGCTAATTGTTCCCCCTGATAAAGGGCCTAATTCAGACCTGAACGCTGTTGGGCGAATTTGCAAGGTGGACGATTATCATTTGACTGCGCATACGTACGGATCGTAGTGCGCACGCACGAGGACAAACTGCTAAAGAATCCAGCATTTTTTTTGTTCGCTAGGTGTACGCAGGTTGATTGACAGGAAGCGGATGCTTGGGGGTGTTAACTGGGCGTTTTCTGAGAGTGTCGGGAAAAACGCAGGCGTTCCCAAGCGTTTTCAGGGAGGGTGTGTGACGTCAGCTCTGGCCCCGATCAGCCTGAATCTATAGCACTGTAGGAGTAAGTCCTGGGCTACGCACAAGCTGCACAGACTGGAAAAATTATTTGATGGTGAGTGAGTTGCGAACAGATTTGCAGCTGACCGGCATTTGCAAAGCTTTTCGTACAGCGTAAGCAGATTTGCATGGGGCAGATTTTCAATCTGTCTGGGCGGTGACTATCTGATCGCAAACCTCTGCAAACTCGTAAAGGAGCGATCAGGTCTGAATTAGGCCCAAAGTCCCTTTACTAGTGGGAAGAATCACATTGGATTATTTGTTTGAAACTACTTCTTAGTCTCTCATATACTGTATATGAGGCTAATCCAGAAAGTAAAGACCATTTGCACATTCCTGCTATGCAGGTCATTCACTTTCCCCAATGCTTGGTCAGGTGCAGGAGTGTATTATTATTATTATTATCCTTTATTTATATGGAGCCACAAGGAATCTGCAGTGCCCAATTACGGACAGTACATAAGCAAATAAGCAAAATAAGAAGACAGTTCAATACAATATAGGACAAATACAAGGTATATAAACATACAGTAGCTGCGTCAGCAGACAACACTGAAATAAGAATCAGGTTGGCAGAAAACCGAGGGATTTGGTGCCATTAAAGGGAGTATTGACAAGAAAATAGGTTAAGTAAGAGACGTAAAAGCGCATGAGGAAAGAGGGCCCTGCATGTGAAAGCTTACATTCTAAAGGGGAGGGGCACACAGATAGGGGAGGTGGGGCCCGTGTGCAGCCTCCGTCCAAGCTCCCTCCTTAATAGCAGGCAGCATCAGTGCAGTTAAAGTATGCCCACTCTGAGCACTAGGAGGTGCGCAGGTCACTGGGAAAATGGTGCAGTGGCCATTTTACTATGATTCTTACTGCGCATGCGGAAAATGCTGGGGAAATTGCTAGTGCACCATTTTACAATTTTTTTCGTGCAGTGCTGCTATCACTGGCCCGGAACTCCGGAGAGGTAAATATTAAATAAAATGGGTGTGGGGTGTGCGATGTGTAACCCCCCTGGTCTTATGTGCGTGGCCACTGCACATCCTGCAATCATTATAGATAAGCCTCAGGTTGGGTGGTCTTTCTAGCCTGTTTTCTAAATGCTCTGTTAGTGGCATGCTGTTATCGTTATTTTTGGTGATGTTGTGCATTGTTAAAATGTACCCTACGATACAAAATCCCTATGTGCAGAAAGTGAGACCTTTTGTCACAAACAGCCAGTTCCTAGATACATCAATCTGAAACCGCTGTCAGTGATTATGGTCACATCATCCCCGCGGTTAGTAATACGATTCTCGTGTTCATCACTAAGGGGGACATTTACTAAGCAGTGATAAGAGTGAAAAAGTGAGCCAGTGAAGAAGTTGCCCATGGCAACCAATCAGCACTGAAGTAACATCTATAATTTGCATACTATAAAATGATACAGAGCTGCTGATTGGATGATGGGGACATTTTTCCACTGGCTCACTTCTCCGTTATTATCACTGCTTAGTAAATGTCCCCCTAAGGGTTAATTTTGAGTCTTTAAATTCTCCTTATAATTCACGGTTACACAATTATTATTATTCATACAATAATGTCACACATATGTAGCATGTACCCTGACCCCTCGCAGGCATAAATGCTTGTTTAAGAAATGCAAAGACCAGGCTAAAATGAAATGCAGGTTTCATTTGAGCACAATTACTCCAATGCTTAAAGATTGCAAAAAATTTTTGCAAAATGACACACCAATATATGAAAATTGATTTCAAAATAAAAATGGAATAACACAGAATCGCAAACTTACGACTTCTAAATTAGGATGCTACTGTGAAGGAGATTACTTAGATCCAGCATAACAAATTCTTCTATGAAAGGGCTACTTCTAGCCCCCAGCTACACACATTGGGGTATATTTACTAAGCTCCCGATTTTGACCGAGATGCCGTTTTTTCTTCAAAGTGTCATGTCGGGAATTTACTAAGCAAAAATCTCGGCAGTGATGAGGGCATTCGTAATATTTTGGAAGTCCTAGGAAAAAATCACGAATCAATACACCATCGGTCAAATACGCCTGCAATTTGGTAGAAATCGGTAATTTACCAAAAAGTGCAAATCACAAACACTGCCGACAATAGCCAAACACTGCCGTGCAGAAATACAAATCGTGAAAAAGTGCTAAAAAAAACCAGACCTGCTTTTTTATCCCGTGTTTGGATAGGCATGCACGGATCCATGAGATCCGTGCATGTTTATCAGTGGGAAGGGGATGGGAAAGTGTTATTTTTTTGAAAAAAAAATGCGTGGGGTCCCCCCTCCTAAGCAAAACCAGCCTCGGGCTCTTTGAGCCGGTCCTGGTTGCAAAAATATGGGGAAAAAAATGTTAGAGGTTCCCCCATATTTAAACAACCAGCACCGGGCTCTGGTCCTGGTTCCAAAAATACGGGGGACAAAAAGCGTAGGGGTCCCCCGTATTTCTGAAACCAGCACCGGGCTCCACTAGCCAGATACATAATGCCACAGCCGGGGGACACTTTTATATAGCTCCCGGCGGCCCTGGCATTACATAACCAACTAGTCACCCCTGGCCGGGGTACCCTGGAGGAGTGGGGACCCCTTCAATCAAGGGGTCCCCCCCCTCCAGCCACCCAAGGACCAGGGGTGAAGCCCGAGGCTGTCCCCCCCATCCAAGGGCTGCGGATGGGAGGCTGATAGCCATTGTGTAAAAAAATTAATATTGTTTTTAGTAGCAGTACTACAAGTCCCAGCAAGCCTCCCCCGCAAGCTGGTACTTGGAGAACCACAAGTACCAGCATGCGGAGGAAAACCGGGCCCGCTGGTACCTGTAGTACTACTACTAAAAAAATACCCCAATAAAAACATAAGACACACACCTTGAAAGTATAACTTTAATGCATACATACACACCTCCATATACACATACTTACCTTATGTTCACACGAGGGTCGGTCCTCTTCTCCATGTAGAATCCATGGTGTACCTGTGGAAAAAATTATACTCACATACTCCAGTGTAGAAGCCTCTTCTTCTTGTAATCCATTTGTAATCCAGGTACTTGTCAAAATAAAAAAACGGACACCCGACCTCGCACTGAAAGGGGACCCATGTTTTCACATGGGACCCCTTTCCCCGAATGCCAGAAACCCCCTCTGACTTATGTCTAAGAGGGTTCCATCAGCCAATCAGGGAACGCCACGTTGTGGCATCCTCCTGATCGGCTGTGTGCTCCAGTACTGTATGACAGGCGGCACACGGCAGTGTTACAATGTAGCGCCTATGCGCTCCATTGTAACCAATGGTGGGAACTTTGTGGTCAGCGGTGAGGTTACTTTCGGTCACCCGCTGACCACAAAGTTCCCACCATTGGTTACAATGGAGCGCATAGGCACTACATTGTAACACTGCCGTGTGCCGCCTGTCATACAGTACAGGAGCACACAGCCGATCAGGAGGATGCCACAACGTGGCGTTCCCTGATTGGCTGAAGAAACCCTCTTAGACATAAGTCAGAGGGGGTTTCTGGCATTCGGGGAAAGGGGTCCCATGTGAAAACATGGGTCCCCTTTCAGTGCGAGGTCGGGTGTCCGTTTTTTTATTTTGACAAGTACCTGGATTACAACTGGATTAAAAGAAGAAGAGGCTTCTACACTGGACTTTGTGAGTATAATTTTTTCCACAGGTACACCATGGATTCTACATGGAGAAGAGGACAGACCCTCGTGTGAACATAAGGTAAGTATGTGTATATGGAGGTGTGTATGTATGTATTAAAGTTATACTTTGAAGGTGTGTGTCTTATGTTTTTATTGGGGTATTTTTTTAGTAGTAGTACTACAGGTACCAGCGGGCCCGGTTTTCCTCCGCATGCTGGTACTTGTGGTTCTCCAAATACCAGCTTGCGGGGGAGGCTTGCTGGGACTTGTAGTACTGCTACTAAAAACAATATTCATTTTTTTACACAACGGCTATCAGCCTCCCATCCGCAGCCCATGGATGGGGGGGACAGCCTCGGGCTTCACCCCTGGTCCTTGGGTGGCTGGAGGGGGGGGACCCCTTGATTGAAGGGGTCCCCACTCCTCCAGGGTACCCCGGCCAGGGGTGACTAGTTGGTTATGTAATGCCAGGGCCGCCGGGAGCTATATCAAAGTGTCCCCCGGCTGTGGCATTATGTATCTGGCTAGTGGAGCCCGGTGCTGGTTTCAGAAATACGGGGGACCCCTACGCTTTTTGTCCCCCGTATTTTTGGAATCAGGACCAGGCGCAGAGCCCGGTGCTGGTTGTTGAAATATGGGGGAACCTCTATCATTTTTTCCCCCATATTTTTGCAACCAGGACCGGCTCAAAGAGCCCGAGGCTGGTTTTGCTTAGGAGGGGGGACCCCACGCAATTTTTTTGTAAAATTTAACACTGATTTTTTTTTTTTTTTAAAGTGCACAATGAAGCCCAGCACGGATCTCTCAGATCCGGACGAGATTCATTGTATCAAAGTCGGCAGTGTTTTAGAAGTCACTCACGTAAAACACTGCCTAAAAAAACGAATGACATCGACATCGGTAAAACCGAAAATGCAGAATACGGCAGCTTAGTAAATTAGTCGTACTAAATTCAAAAAGTTGCATATTTACACTTTTGATGTCATACGTGATTGAACTTTGACCTCAAATGGGAAAATACGATTTTTAGTAAATATACCCCATTATGTATATGGATTATCTGGTGCACAAATAATTCTTTTGACAGATTTCTCATTCATGGGAGGGAGATTACACCACACTTCCAGGGGGTTATGTAGATGGCATCCAAGCACTTAGTATGCCGGCAGTCAGAAGATCGGCACTGGAATCCTGACACCCGACAGAATCCCAACGCCAAAATCCCAACAGTCACATTCTGAGTGTAAATATGCCAGGGAGGGTTAGAGTTAGGCTGCGGGAGGGGAGGGTTAGGCTCTAGGGGGAGGGTTAGAGTTAGGATGTGGGGGGGAGGGTTAGGTACTAGGGGGAGGGTTAGAGTTAGGCTGTGGGAGGGGAGGGTTAGGCACTAGGGGGAGGGTTAGGCTGTGGGAGGGAGGGTTAGGCACTAGGGGGAGGGTTAGGGTTAGGCTGTGGGGGGGAGTTAGGCACTAGGGAGAGGGTTAGAGTTAGGATGTGGGGGGGAGGGTTAGGCACTAGGGGGAGGGTTAGGGTTAGGCTGTGGGGGAGTTAGGCACTTGGGGGAGGGTTAGACTTAGGCTGCGGGGGGAGGGTTAGGCACTAGGGGCAGGGTTAAGATTAGGCTGCGGGGAGGGAATTTAGGGTTATGCTGCAAGAAGGGAGGGTTAGGATTAGGCTAGGAAAAGGATGGTTAACATACTTACTCACAAGGTGTCAGGATTCTGAGCGTCGGGATGCCATCGGGATCCTGTACCCAACCCCTTTTGGGGATGGGCAGAAACCTTTACACTCTCCTTTAGGACAGGAAGTTTGGTTTCTACATAAATATGTTAGGGAATATGGGACATATTTGATTTTCTAACAGAATTATTGAAGTGTAGGGCTGTAAATCCACATACAGTTGGGGAATCTGAAAGCCCTTTAGAGGGGCCATTACATGTGATTTCTGTTACTGTCTTTTACAACCAGCCATAAGGTCTGAATCCATGCTGCCCAGCTTTCCTTGACAGATAAGAAACTGACCTCTTATGCAATCCAAAATAGGTCATGGCTAGGCCACTGGCTTGTTAATAGCATTTGGAAAATTACATGATTACTGCCGTCCAGAGCCATTACACCTTCTGAAATGTATCGTCAATTAAAGCAGGTTTATGGTGATTTGAGATTGAAATTGTTTTGATACATCATTAGCTGGCTACCGTTCTGATACATGATTATTCCTTTGCTTGTTGTGTTCACATGAAGTGAAAGTAAGACATGCTATACAACTGTTTATGATATACTCCTCAAGAAGTCTCATAAGGAGACAAAACGCGTAACGTATAGGCGCCATATGGTCCATTACTTAGGTCACACTGTCAGTGAGACAAGAGGTTGGCAAGATCAGTCCCATCAGTTCATGTGCTGGCTGTCAGGATCGTGGTGGTCAGGATAACGACGAATCCCGACAGCCAATGATGCCGACATCCGGAATCCCGGTGCACAGGTACTATTCCCATTCGTGGGTGTCCATGACACCAATAGAGTAGGAATAAAATCTGTGGCGAGCACAGCGAACCACCTAGCCTGCAGCATGGCGAGTGCGGCGAGCCCGCAAGGGGACTCTTTGCTCTTGCCACCTTGCTGGTATGCTGACAGCCGGGATGCCGCTGCTGGTATATTGACGGCCGGCATCTCGGCCTCGAGGAAATCATACCGAACCCGTTCCAAGTGTAGTTAACCTAACAGCACCCGAAAAGAACATTGAATACATTGTTCTGCTCTATTGTGTGAACTTAGAAATTTGTATACATTTTATCAATTTATACTAATAGTGGCCATTGGCCTTATTTCTCAGGTGTTTCTAATGGTATGAGGGTTTATTTCTAGAACATACAAGTAATTTATTTTACAAGTCTAGGGAATCTCATTGGAGACATTGTCCTAGGACATCAAGTATTTCTGCCAAGATTCTAAGGGGGGTATCCAATTACCAACGATGAAAATGTTTCCAATGTTTCACCAATAGTTTTTTAACGGTGTATTCATTTAGATCTCCTATAAAAAAAAATACTTTATTGGGTGAAAACAAATTGGTTCAGTGAAACCTGTGAGTTTTTGCTGCCAGCCACGAAAAGTCAGATTTTATCGGGGTTATTGCTACGCCTGCTTGAGGCAGGTGAAACTAAATTCCCGATATGCTCGTGTCAGCTTATTGGGGCTAATAGGATAGCCCCCAGTGAAGCAATTACCTGCAGTCAATGACCGTGGGTAACTGATGCCACCTTAAGACTTCACAAGGATGCTCCATCTGACCCTGAACATCTGTTTCATGAACTTTGAATTGAATTTTTTGTTAATTGCTAAACACAATTATGCCCCCCCATCTCCCCCCCCCCCCCCCACACACACACCCTGGTGATTTATGATATATATATATATATATATATATATATATGTATATATATAGATAGAGAGAGAGAGAGAGAGAGACGGAGATTTTAAAAAAACAATAAGCTGCAATTTTCGGCACTCAACCATCTGACCCTGAACATCTGTTTCATGAACTTTGAATTGAATTTTTTGTTAATTGCTAAACACAATTATGCCCCCCCCCCCGCATCTCCCCCCCCCCACACCCTGGTGATTGATGATATATAGATAGATAGAGAGAGAGAGAGAGAGAGAGAGAGAGAGAGATTTAAAAAAAAAACAATAAGCTACAATTTTCGGCACTCAACCATCTGCGGTGCCTGAGATATATTACCAAACCATTTAAATAAATAAAATCCATTGTCCCTTTGAGTGTCAACTGCATGTAAGATCTACAGGAACAATGTATATGATAAAGGAAAACATCATGTGAATTCTAAATGAAGTGAGTACAATCACAAATGAGGAGATTCTTTACACTAGAATTTTTTTAAATATTGTTTCTCTAACGTCCTAGTGGATGCTGGGGACTCCGTCAGGACCATGGGGGATAGCGGCTCCGCAGGAGACAGGGCACAAAAAGTAAGCTTTTAGGATCACATGGTGTGTACTGGCTCCTCCCCCTATGACCCTCCTCCAAGCCTCAGTTAGGTTTTTGTGCCCGTCCGAGCAGGGTGCAATCTAGGTGGCTCTCTTAAAGAGTTGCTTAGAAAAAGTTTTTAGGTTCTTTATTTTCAGTGAGTCCTGCTGGCAACAGGCTCACTGCTACGAGGGACTTAGGGGAGAGAAGTGAACTCACCTGCGTGCAGGATGGATTGGCTTCTTAGGCTACTGGACACCATTAGCTCCAGAGGGAGTCGGAACACAGGTCTCGCCCTGGGGTTCGTCCCGGAGCCGCGCCGCCGACCCCCCTTGCAGATGCTGAAGATTGAAGAGGTCCGGAACCAGGCGGCAGAAGACTTTCAGTCTTCATCAGGTAGCGCACAGCACTGCAGCTGTGCGCCATTGTTGTCAGCACACTTCACACAGCGGTCACGGAGGGTGCAGGGCGCGGGGGGGGGCGCCCTGGGCAGCAATGTATAATACCTGTATGGCGAAAAATACATCACATATAGCCCCTGAGGCTATATGGATGTATTTAACCCCTGCCAGATATCACAAACTCCGGAGAAGAAGCCCGCCGAAAAGGGGGCGGAGCCTATTCTCCTCAGCACACAGCGCCATTTTCCCTCACAGAAATGCTGGTGGGAAGGCTCCCATGCTCTCCCCTGCACTGCACTACAGAAACAGGGTTAAAACAGAGAGGGGGGGCACTGATTTGGCGATATGAATATATATTAAATGCTATAAGGGAGGAACACTTATATAAAGGTTGTCCCTGTATAATTATAGCGTTTTGGTGTGTGCTGGCAAACTCTCCCTCTGTCTCCCCAAAGGGCTAGTGGGGTCCTGTCCTCTATCAGAGCATTCCCTGTGTGTGTGCTGTGTGTCGGTACGTGTGTGTCGACATGTAGGAGGACGATGTTGGTGAGGAGGCGGAGCAAATTGCCTGTATTGGTGATGTCACTCTCTAGGGAGTCGACACCGGAATGGATGGCTTATTTAGGAATTACGTGATAATGTCAACACGATGCAAGGTCGGTTGACGACATGAGACGGCCGGCAAACAAATTAGTACCTGTCCAGGCGTCTCAGACACCGTCAGGGGCTTGTAAAAACGCCCATTTACCTCAGTTGGTCGACACAGACACGGACACTGACTTCAGTGTCGACGGTGAAGAAACAAACGTATTTTCCTTTAGGGCCACACGTTACATGTTAAGGGCAATGAAGGAGGTGTTACATATTTCTGATACTACAAGTACCACAAATAAGGGTATTATGTAGGGTGGGAATAATCTACTTGTAGTTTTTTCCTGAATCAGATAAATTAAAGTGTGTGATGATACGTGGGTTTCCTCCGATAGAAAATTATTGGAGGTATACCCTTTCCCGCCAGAAGTGAGGGCGAGTTGGGAAACACACCTTAGGGTGGATAAGGCGCTCACACGCTTATAAAAACAAGTGGCGTTACCGTCTCCAGATACGGCCGCCCTCAAGGAGCCAGCTGATAGGAAGCTGAAAAATATCCTAAAAAGTATATACACACATACTGGTGTTATACTACGACCAGCAATCGCCTCAGCCTGGATGTGCAGCGCTGGGGGGGCTTGGTCGGATTTCCTGACTGAAAATATTGATACCCTTGACAGGAACAATATTTTATTGACTATAGAGCATTTTAAGGATGCATTTCTATATATGCGAGATGCGCAGAGGGATATTTGCATTCTGGCATCAAGAGTAGATGTGATGTCCATATCTGCCAGACGATGTTTATAGACACGACAGTGGTCAGGTGATGCAGATTCCAGACGGCACATGGAAGTATTGCCGTATAAAGGGGTGGTCCATCGGACCTGGTGGCCATGGCAACAGCTGGAAAATCCACTTTTGTTACCCCAAGTCACATCTCAGCAGAAAAGGACACAGTCTTTTCAGTCTCAGTCCTTTCGTACCCATAAAGGCAGGCGGGCAAAAGGCCAGTCATATCTGCCCAGGGTTAGAGGAAAGGGAAGAAGACTGCAGCAGGCAGCCCATTCCCAGGAACAGAAGTCCTCCACAGCTTCTGCCAAGTCCGCAGCATGACGCTGGGGCCATACAAGCGGACTCAGGTGCGGTGGGGGGTCATCTCAAGAGTTTCAGCACGCAGTGGGCTCACTCGCAAGTGGACTCCTGGATCCTACACGTAGTATTTTTGAGGTCTATTTAAATATAATAATTTATTAGACAACCAACTAAACCATATTCTAAAGATATGGGCTCCAGGCAGCTGGTTAGTATGAACCTACTAGAGGTCACCACTGGGCCAGAGTTCCCTGCTCGGTGCCTTGGGTGGTTGCTCCAATCACACCTATTACAATCTGCAAGTAGAGAATAACACCCTCATCTGTCCATTCCATTTTATATATCACTACATTACTAAATGATGAGAGCAGTATTATCAGATGTTTTCAGAATAAAGATAAAGAAAGACTGGTTTTAAAAACCACGCACGTTAAAATGAGAAAAAACTTAATTGGAATAAGAAAGTAAACATGCCTCATTAACGAGAAAACAACTGAGAAATACTGTATGACACATGCTCCTTACTCATTCATAAGGAAGGGAAGATATTTATAAAGCCAATCTCACTTAGTTAGCTGTGCTGGCAGGGCAGGTGGCACCAGAGGAGGACTGGCAAGGGTGACCAAGCGTATCTAAGAATAAACCAGCAAACGTCTTCGTTCCAGGCAGGTCACCCAGTATTGATGCCTCCTCCATGTGTTCTGCTGAGTCAGACAATGAGACTTTGGGAAACAAGTGCGACTTAGGGCTGAAAACACTCTGGGGCCCCAATCAACTCGATAAAGATGCTAATTAAAAGTGACGAACAAAGAACAAAAAATTAATTACGAATGACTTTAAGGCATGCAAGGTGTCTCATGCATGGTGATACTTATATCAAGAATATTTATTCCTTGAGTTATATTTATACATCTGTAGATTTTTTCTTCCTTTGACATCTGCATTATTTTTATTACATTTTAGTTTACCCACATACAGTTTTTTTAAAGACTGGATTTCCCTATATGAGGTCATTTCCAAAGGATAATCATAGTTATTGACCCACGGTGCTCATGATTTAGTGTAAATGTCAGTAGATCTGTCCAGGGGTCAGGCAGCTTTAGAGAGAAAGTTTAGGCAGGGGGCAAGATGTTCCTTGAGAAGTATGGAGTAAGTGCACTGGTTTGTCTTGTTTAGCGAAAAAATGAGTCTTCATTTTAAAATGTGAAATTATTGTAATGAATTAAACAATTAGTGGGTCATTACTTACTGTTCACAATCCTATCTGCTCCAGAAAAGGTCTTGAATCCTGCATTAGCTGAGATCTGGCAGAGATCGGTCTTGTCCTATACCTTTATTAGCACAGGGGGTGATTCCGAGTTGTTCGCTCACTAGCAGATTTTAGCAGCATTGCACACGCTAGGCCACCGCCCTCTGGGAATGTATCTTAGCTTAGCAGAATAGCGAACGAAAGATTAGCAGAATTGCGAATAGAAAATTCTTAGCAGTTTCTGAGTAGCTCCAGACCTACTCACAGATTGCGATCAGCTCAGTCCGTTTAGTTCCTGGTTTGACGTCACACACACGCCCTACGTTCGGCCAGCCACTCCCACGTTTCTCCAGCCACTCCCGCGTTTTTCCCTGACATGCCTGCGTTTTTCCGCACACTCCCTGAAAACGCCCAGTTTTCGCCCAGAAACACCCACTTCCTGTCAATCACACTCCGATCACTTCAACGATGAAAATTCCTCGTTCGGATGTGAGTAAATCTACTAAGTTTTGTGCTAAAATACTTAGCGCATGCGCACTGCGTACCATGCGCATGCGCATTTTTGCCTTAATCGCTCTGTTGCGAAAATCGGCAACGAGTGAACAACTCGGAATGACCCCCACAATTCCCATGCACAGTAGGCCTGGTTCAGGTTCCATTTTTACAGTGGTGCATGATGCAAAGTACTGATGTTCGATACTTTGTGCATGCACCGGACCCATACAGGGTATGTGTATGGGTTTGCGGTGTAAGACGCAGTACAGCACCAGACTGTCAGTGATTTACAGTCTGATGCCATTTAGGGATCGGAGGGTGGCCATGATGGCCTCAGTTTCTCAAAACGTAGGCTTGTCACTGCCATTGTGGAGGAGGGACTAGGGGGGTTATTCCAAGTTGATCGCAGCAGGAAATTTTATAGCAGTTGGGCAAAACCATGTGCACTGCAGGGGGAGCAGATATAACATGTGCAGAGAGAGTTAGATTTGGGTGGGTTATTTTGTTTCTGTGCAGGGTAAATACTGGCTGCTTTATTTTTACACTGCAATTTAGATTGCAGATTGAACTCACCACACCCAAATCTAACTCTCTCTGCACATGTTATATCTGCCTCCCCTGCAGTGCACATGGTTTTGCCCAACTGCTAAAAAATTTCCTGCTGCGATCAACTTGGAATTACCCCCTAGGTCAGGTTCTCCATAGGAAGACAGAGATTTCCTGGCATCATTTTTGCATCTGCGGTGGCTGATTTGCGCAGCCGGGATGTAGTCAACATGCCGGCGTTCGCAATCCCGGCGGTCAGGATGCCGGAGCTGGAATCCCGCCACCAGTTGGAATGCCGGTGCCAGAATCTCGACTGCCAGGATCCATAACGTAAGTATGCCGGGGAGGGATAGGGTTAGGCTTCTGAGGGAGGGTTAGGGTTAGGCTGCGGCAGTACGGTTAGGTGGGTCACGCAGCCGGCTGATGATGTCACAGATGATTTGATGCTGTGTCCCAGGGCACAGCTCAGATCAGTAATGCATACAGGAGGTGCGGTGCCTCCTGCTGCATTACCATATTAGAACTGTTTCCATGTAAGCAGCTGCAATATCCACTCTGTCCACATATGCCAATAGATAGCCTGGGCTGGTTTCCACTATAACAACTGGCTAAATTTAAGTACTGGCTTTGACCCCAAATTTAAAACCACTGTGATATTATATGCAAATCACACCGTATTTTGCATTTATTATCATTGGCGTTTTAATTCCAGGATCAAACTAGCTGCAAAGTGGTGGCTTGCATGGTCTGCTATCAGTAGTGAAAGCCAAGTTCAAACTTTATCTGCCAGGCGACATCTGGAGTCACAGCATTAGCCTTCTCTGTAGCCTTATGAAAGCAAATGAAATTGCAATTGTTTGATTCTATTGTGTTGGTGTTATTGGTCTTTTAAGTTAATCAGCCTGAATCTCTTGTGTGTTATGAAGAATAACACTGATCATTAATTACTAACAGACAGAGTGAGTGTGGGATTCAGAGCTGGCAGTGTCGTTTTTTCTGTATGACACCGCCTCCATGCACGTGGGAAACCGCTTTACAATGCAGAAATGTAACTTTAGAACAATAAACTGTTCAGCCTCTTTTTTTATTCATTTGTATTGCTTATATTTTGATTTTAACCATGCCATTATCTGTTAAAAAGTCTTATGATCACAATATTACAATCTTACAAAAGTATAACATAGTGATATCACATTAAGGTAAGCAAATAACGCTATACAAATAATCCAAAAATAGGAAGGTAAGAGGACATCCTACAGTTTGGTTTTTAGAACTAATTACAATTATGGGCAAATAGATTTATTCTTGTCAAATCAAGCTGCAATACTTTTGTGGTGAAACACAATAAGAAATTTAGGGAATTTGTAATGTAAATCTATGTAATTTGTTGATACTTTAAATAACTGCGGCTAAAGGGCTCACCCCGGGCTATCCTATTAGCTCCGAAAAGCCGGCGCGAGCCGTGGCTTATCGGGGATTTTGCTTCACCTGCCTCGGTTTCTCTGAACCTGTGTGTTTTCGGGAGAGAGGCCATTTTTTTTACAGGCAATCTAATAGGATAACATGTAAATAAAATTGGTTAAAAATCGCGAAAAACGACAGTTTTTTGCACCCGATGTTTTATGGTGGCTAATAGTGTAGAGGCATGCTATGTGTGGTTAGTGGAAGGCAAATCATGCCAACCATTCCTAATTCAGAAAGTGTCCTATTAGCCATGTTGGTTATGCATTCAGAGAGTAAAGACACACTTGTACAGTGCTCCAGCATCCTTTCGTGTTTCACACATGCTAAACACAGATTCTGGCAGTGAGGGCTCTGATTCATTGAACCGCTGGTTTTTGATGACAACACCAATAGACTCGTGACTCAAGGTAGAGATGGAATGCAGCATGCATTGCTGTGCCGGACTGTTGAATAAATCAAAGAAGGTAGAGACTTATACTCTTCTGAGTCTTGCTGGAGCAGGCTGATTCTTTTATCTACTCAGAGCGGGAGGACAATGAAGATCCAGAGACATTAATTAGGAAATTGGAAGCTTACAGTACCTGTAAAAAACGTCATCATGGACCAGCATACAGTACTACCAATACAGTTGGGCAAAGTCCCGCTGAGAATTCACTCATGTGCTGCTAGACTCAAATTGCTGGCTAATGCTGGGTACACACTAGCCGATAGATCGCCCGTTCTATTGAATGGACGATATATCGCTGCCCCATCGGCCAGTGTGTGCCAACGATATGTCTGTGAATGCCGTCGTTCAGAGACATATTGCATTGGTCCTGCAGCACATATGATGACCAATATATCTAAAGATATATCGGTACATCACGCCCGTACACATGCTGCAGCAGCCGGCGGTGATTGACGGTTGAACTGGGCGGTCGCATGTAAATGGCCGCCCAGTTTGTGATGTCAGTCACGACGGATCAGGCAGTGTGTATGCACAACACACTGCACGATGGGGCTATAGATATATCTGCAGATACATTGATCTGCAGATATATCTACCAGTGTGTACCCAGTTTAAGAATTGTGATTATGGTGTACCCACCAGTGGGTTTATCAGGGACAGGATGATCTGTAGCATTTACAGTGTTGCAACACGCAGACACCTACTGCATGAGAAGGGATTAACACTGTCATACACATCTGCATGAACAGTCTAGTAGAAGTGCCAAACCGTTCAAGAGAGAGACTGATGTATGCAAATTCTAGAATCACCCCCAGCTATTGGTGCGCTGTGTGAATTGTAGTAATCAGTAATCACCATTTACATGAGCATCATAAATAGGCTGCATTTAACAAATGAACCACTTTGTATGACAGCAGCGAAGAGCTTAGAGGGAACTTCGTATTTTTCAACAACACCAAGAAGGTCTCCTGTATCTTGGTCTTGTTTATCTGCAGACAGAATGGCTTTTTCAAGAAGTCAGTGGAGTCAATAGCTGAAATATACAGAGTTTCCTCTAAGCTCTTTCCCGATGTCTGCCCAGCTGCTGGCATTAGTGTGTCCATTGCTACTGCCTACTGGCTGAACATGGACATTTTCGGCTGTGATGCAAGGAGAGGTATCTACTTCCAGTGCCTCTTTATCGAGATGCAACCTGCTCTTTTGCCAGCTTAAAGTGTGGACGCATAAACCCATTTTGACATTTACAAAGGATACATATATTGGATTCACTAAATATACTGCGATTGCATGGAGACTGACTGGATATGCTGAGAGACTTTGCACTCATAAGTGAGGAATATACTTTACTATCATTCTTTTGGATTGGAATTGTACACATTTGTTTGCTACTGGGACACATTTACAAATAATATAAACTGGGCACTTGTCATCTACAGTATTACTTTGGAATCTGTAAGCAGTGGTGCTGAGAGAGGGGGCAGAGGGTACAAATTACCTGTGCCCAGATCTGATAGAGGGGCCCACTTTGCCACGCTCTGGTGTCCAGAACGGGACTCGATACCTAGGGCAAGGGGCACACAGGGTTATGGATCCTGCTGTCTCCTAAAGGAAAGGTTTTACACACAGCTGCACTAAATGGGAGCTCTGGAGTGTGTGAAGGATAAAAAGATTGTGGGATCAAGTGGTCGGGGGATTCTGACGCTGACTAGCAGCTGGACGATAGCTAGGGTTGGTGGGGCATAGTTAGTGTCAGGAAACCATCTCATTTATACAAATGTGCTGTTTTGACATTTGTGATGAGAAAAGAAGATATCTGACTGAGTAAACCATGCTGAAGAGCCATTAGTTTGTAAGCAGATCTTTACGCTATATTCAATTCATTGCCTATATTAGTTACACCTTGAGGTTTTATCCACCTACCGCAGCTGCTTCAACATCACTCGGGTTATTGGGAGACATAGAATGGAGAATGAGTGTTTATGTTAATACTGGTGCATGCTTAAAAGACAATTATATGCAATTGGGAACCTAGTATTTGTACTCCATATAACTTATGCCAGACAACTGACCCATTTTATAATGGATGACGTGAAAAAGTTGTGCCATGACCACACGCGAGAGATTGATGACCTTGCCATTTTCAATAGATTCCATTTTAAATATTTACATTTTGTTCATTTAATTAATATTGTTCTACTCCCGGGACTTATTTAAGCACAATTGTTAGTGTGTTCTATGTTTCCATAATAAACATCTATTTAATATTTCACATGTATATGACCCTGTGTGTATAAGCATCACCTGTTCTTTTGTTTTGTAGTTGTTATTTTGTAAGAGGATTGGCATTCCTCTGTTAGGTGAGCTTTTGTTAGTACTCACTGGTATAGAATAGTGGGGCAGATGTATTAACATGGAGAAGGCATAAGGAAGTGATAAACCAGTGATATGTGCAAGGTGATAAAGACACCAGCCAATCAGCTCCAATATGTAAATTAACAGTTAGGATCTGATTAGCTGGTGCCTTTATCACCTTGCACATATCACTGGTTTATCACTTCCTTATGCCTTCTCCAGGTTAATACATCTGCCCCAGTGTTCCTACTGGCACCAGGATCTTTTCTGTGTTTATTTCTCCTTCCTTCCCTCCCCTCTCCTGTCACTAGGGGCACTTAGAGCAACCAATTACCTTGGCTCGGATTTATTGAAGGGGCCTGTTAGGAGCCTGGGTCAGCTACTGAGGGGGGACAAATGAGCTGCGAATATAATTTTTTTAACAAAAAAAACCAGGGGGGGGAGGGGGGGAGGTCACACCTCCCAGATTTGGTCACAGCGGCCACTGCCGTCTGAGAGAGGGAGCCCTGCCCCCCATGCTTTCCTCAGTTCGCCGCTTAGTCAAGTAGGCTCTAACAACAGCAATTACACAGCCGTGAGCTGCCTTTAATTCACAAATAGCTGTGATTCAGGAAGAATTCACAGCTCTGCAAATTAGAGGCAGTGGGGTCTATTCACGAAGTAGTGAAAAGAGTACAGAAAAGGTCCAGTGGAGAAGTTGCCTATGGCTACCAGTCAGCTTTGTAGGAAGCCTTTATCAAGTACATTTTCTAAAATGTAAGGGAGATGCTGATTGGTTTCCATGGGCAACTTCTCCACTGGTCTGTTTCTACACTGTTTTCACTGCTTCATGAATAGACCCCAGTATGTGACTGTGATCATCAACACTGACAGGCAGCAGGACACCGCTATCAGTCAACCCCGCCTACCTGAGGTAAGAGGCAGGTTCCTCAGGCAGTGGGGCCCACCCTGCTCCCTTAGCTGAGCCAGTCATTTGACTTTGCTCAAAATGGTTGTGCGGTGGCTCAGGGGAAAACTCATTGCTGCTCTACGGAGCGGCTTGTGGGTACAGTAAAGGTGAAAAAGTATTGCACTAAGTAATAAATACCAGAAACTTAACTACTAAACCTAAGAAACTAAATGTAATTGAAGTTTTGTTATAGAAACTTGGGTAGAGCGGACATTGGCTCTGGGCAACCATGCTGTATCTGATGTCATGCACCTGTGTTTGTGTATTACACCTGTGTGTAAGGGAAAGTACATGACCTAGTACAGTAAGAGTGTTACATGCTCAGTGCAGGCAGTCATTAGGAGTTCCCCCTCATATTGTTCCCAAAAGTCAGAGCAGGAATTAGATTTGCAGAATGAGATAATTAGAGGTGTTAGGTGTACATGTAATAGGGTGACACACAATCTCAGCTGTGTAACATATAACACAATAATCTTCACATACAATCACAGCTTTCCCATAGTACTAGCAGGCTCCCTGTTACTCACGTTTGCCAGTACTGGTACACATTGTTAGCATTATTAAAGGCGGAAAATTAATCATAACCAGGTAAACATTGTTAAAACCAGACTGATACAGCACCAAGTCACCAGGGAGAAGAGAGTTCAAACAAAGTCAAATTATCATGGAGGTAAAAAATTACCTAGCACTGCTCACAACTAAGCTACAAGTCCATATTATGCCATTTACATGACTCCTCCATCCAGCCTCATACACACAAATTGGCCTGAATCAATTTCTGCTGCTATCACTATGAGTTTCTTCTAATATATTTTATAGTTACTGTTTTTTTATTATAGGTACAATGTTTGTCTCTTGCTTACTGTCCATATGTTGTTACAGGTTCTTAGAAAACCAGGTCGAGGAGGATGACAAATTCAGGAATGTGATCTTCCCCTGGGTCCTTGGCTAGACAGGAGAGAAGAAGAAGGAGCATCTACACAGCAGAAGAAACATCTATCTGAGGAGAATGGGATTCAGAGCCGTGGTGCATCGGCCCACCTGTGATCTGGCTAGTAATAATTAGGGATAAGAGACTTGTTTTGGACCTGGCAGTTAAAAAAGAAGTTAAACTATACAGATTCACTGTTTCACTTTAAGGGTCTAAATTTATGCTAGCACCTGAAATTATTTATGTAGTGTTTGGGTCTACTATATGGAAACCTATATGGTTGCAGGGAAGCCTTTTAGATCTTTATAAAGTCTCTCCCCTTCACAGCTCAGGTATAAGTGTGAATTAACTTTTTTTTTTTATTCTGGAAAATCAATTTAAACAGCATATAACATTTTTTCGGTACAATTAACGTTTTATATATAATTTTAAGGTGGACAATGTTTAGCAAATTACATTAGTAAACCACTCATTTAATCAGGTTGTTAATCTCCCATGTGGGAACAAAGGGCATTGTGCACTCTCCAAAGCAGAGCATGCCCCTTCGGATTCACTATGTGCACCCCTATAGTGTATATATATATATATATAATCCCACTTCACAATGTGTGTACTAGTGCACCTAATCAACCCAACTCCTCCCATGGTAAACCTATGGACTACTGAACACACCACCATCTTGTCCTCCATCTCCATTCACTGTACAGCTAATCACACACTTGCACAAAGTAGGTGTGTGATGGCACAAGAGTATTTGCACTGAGTTGTTACACATTTGCAGTTTCATAATTACCCTTTCTGTATTATTACCACTGGTACCATATATACATCTTACAGCCATGAAGAACAAGATTTACTGACCTTTGAGGAGCCTCTGACCATGGAATGAAGGAATGAAGAAGATGAAACCAGATGATGGAACAACAGATGACCTCTGATGGAAAAGAACATTACACCACACAAAATACGATACACCACACAATAGATAAACCACAACCTAGTTATATCCATTACTCCCTTTAGTATGCCCAGAGGAAGGGCAGTTTATCAGCAATGGTTCCTCACAGGTTTCCTCCAATGGGGGTTTTACCTGTCCTAAGTGCTGAGTCAGTGTGTCTACATACTGTATTTTATTTAGAATAATTCTATTAGACCCTAGTTTTTATATAATTTTAAAACAATAATATAATAAAAGAACAAAAGCACACATAAGTAATTTATAATAAATTATAATATATAATAGTTAAACATTATAATATAATCATTAGTATTTTTATTTTTAAATATATATTTTATTATTAGAACTAATTAAATTAGAAACTAGTTTTTATTATACTTTTCAATTAATAATATAATAAAAAAAATACATAAAATCACATGTAAGTCATTTATAATAATTTATAAATATATAATAGTTATCAACTATTATGTTAGTCATTAGTATTTTTATATATATTTTATTATTTAGCACTAATTCAATTAGAACCTACAGTAGTTTTCAGTATACTTTTCAATAATGAATAAAATAAAAATTCATTTTTGGAAGTGTTCGCAGTGAGATCGCAGTTATGAGAAGCATCTGCGGGTATGGTGCACCTACAGACTTGGAGCTCGGCCACAGCCAGGAGTGCCCTCAAGCTGGACAGCCTGCTAGACTCTAACACCAAGATCCCTAGCTGCCTGTTGGTTAAGCACACACGTAGACTCTGCTCAAGAGACCATAGGGATGAAGAGGAAAGTGAGTAGTGCCCTGGAGCCTCCTCAAATGAAGATACTGATGACCATATCCATGCTCTGCAATCGGCAAGTAAGAAAAGTGCACAAACTGTCCTTAACTACTTCGATTCAAGCTTTGATAAGAGCCATGAAATGCAGACCATGAATAATACCGTTGCTACATTATAAAAAGATGTCACCACACTCTTATATATACTATACTTTTCTCTGATTCTTCTGCTTGCACCCTGTGTAGTGGGATGTAATTGTGTCCAAATTTTCTGGAAGTGCAGGATGTTAGTTGATCTCTCCAGTGGGCTCAATGACACATGCTCTGCAGAAGCAGAGCTTGGAATTCGTTCTACTACCTGAGGGTTTTGTCAAAAGGGTTCTAGTGACAGGAGCTATCCGTGGTATACTTTGCATATTGGCTGTAAAATACTTGTACTTCCATTATTGCTATAATAAGTTAAAGGAATGCCTGACAAGGAAATTTGACCTAATGATTGGTACCCAAGCTCTTCTTGAGGATGCAGATTTAGAGTCCATCTTGATTCACAAACCTTCTAAACCACATGCTCTACAGAAGCAGACCTTAGATTTCGTTCTACCCTTTGAGGGCTTCACCAGAAGGGTTTTAGTGACAGGGGATGCCCTTGGAATACTTTGCATTTTGGCTGTAAAATACTTGTGTTTCCATTATTGCTATAATAAGGTAAAGGAATGGAAATCTGAGTTAATGATTGGTACCCAAGCTCTTCTTGAGGATGCAGATTTAGAGTCCATCTTGATTCACAGGCCTCATAAAGCAGATTCGGGTCCTCACAAATCTGACAAGGAGGAATCTGACGAAGCACTTCAGACCATCAGGCATAAAAAAACCAAAGGACAAAAAGGCAAAGTCTGGCATTATAACAACAAAAGTACCTAAGAAAATAGAAACACAAATGGGTAAAATAAAAAAACTCAAAATTAAGAAGCCTAAATATCTAAAAAAAATTCCGGCAGTGAGGAGTGATGAAGATCCCAGTATCTTATCTATAAAATTAATTGGTCTGTTTTGGGGAGGCCAATCCTGAGGCATTTTTTTTCAATCCCAGGATTGAAAAATGCTCAATCCCGGGATATATATATATATATATATATATATATATATATACACATATACAGAGGCGTATCGGCCATAGGGCTTACAGGGAAGATCCCCGGTGGGCTGACGCACCCGCGGGCCCTGTTTTGTTTGAGGACATGTGGTCCTATTTATAGACATAATGAATAAGATGCAAAATAATTTGCATATATGAACATTTCTTTGCCACTTAGCCTGTGATTGCAGATGATCTAGTGTATGCTCTGTCTGCCTGCTTGGCTGACATATAAGATTGAGTGAATAATGATTGGGATACGCGGTTGGTGTAATAAGCAAGAAAATGTATCTTTCTAAAGAATTATATAGTTTCCTAAATTCTAAAGGTGTATCATATAATGTGCTCATAATATTTAATTTTGTTTCCTTTTAACTTCCCCCTTGATGCTGGACACGCCCACTATCTGGAAAGTCTTGGGGGGAGGGTGCTGCTGCCATGGCCCATGGCTAGACCTTACACCTCTGGTGCTGCCCATGTGGGGCCACTAGTACAAATTTTTCCAGGGCCGCTTTTTGTTCCCAATCCACCCCTGTATATATATATATATATATATATATACATATACATAAATGAAATGTTGACACAGATGTGTAAAGCCGCTCAGCCAGCCATTTTTTAAACCAGCCTGCTGTATGTTTTCTAAGTACTGAGAGTGCCGTTTTTTTTTCAATGTGGTAACATTTCTTTCAAACTGGCACCTGGGTACTTATTTAAAAATTTATTGGAGTGCCAGTCTCATCTTTGTACTATATCTATCTATATATATAAATATATATATATCGTTCCATATGACCGGCACTCAGCTATAGTAACAACATCCACCCCGGTGCCATCCGTGGTTGTAGACCGCAAATAGGTAAGTTGAATGGCGGCACTCCTGGGGAATTTTTTGCCAAGATAAATAATGACAGAGACTGCGCCCTGAATCACCAGTAACGTTTCAGCTTTATGTAGCTTTCGTCAGACCAAATGAATACAATACACTGTACAAACATTTATACCCCCCTGCCTCACCTCGTGTCAAACGTTCCCAGCTGCACTGCACCGGCGGCGTTGGATGACGTACTGCATGTTCCGCTCTGAGTCAGAGTCCACACACCCCTTCTGCTGCTCCGGTCACCTGACCTCTCACTCTCTGTCATTCCCGGCCCGGCTTACAGTCGGGGGTGAATTCCGTCATTACGTTCTCCTCATGTGTTACGCTCCTCGTCACTGCCGTGCAATGGTTACCTAGGAGACCACAACAAAAATATGTAAACCAACATAAGTGACCTTAACATACCCCTTCATACAAAATGGAACAAAACCATAACTATGCATATGTTAAAACAAACTTATGACTACATAATTAATATATAAATTAGAATACAATTAACCAATATAATGCATAGTCATTTAGTACATCAATGACCTGTTACACCTATTCGGTCCTCGTTCGTAGTAACCTACATCATGAACACTTCTCAACAACCAATTCAGTGATTTTAGTAATAAACTATGGAACTCATACTGTTACTTATTTACAGGAAGCAATTTAGAGATAGCTGTTCATTCAACCCAGCTGGAGCCTGGGTATTTAAGAAGTGTATCCACCTCGCTTCCCGTTGTAACAACAGCTTATCTCTATTGCCCCCTCTAATGCATTCTGGTTGTTGATCTATAATCTTGTATTTTAAACTCGCTAAATTATGCTTATATTTAGCAAAATGTTTTGCCACCGGTTGAGACTGACTTTCTCCTCCTAAGGCAGCCCTGATGGCCGACCTGTGCATGGCCATTCTCTCCCGAAATTGTCTTACCGTTTTCCCTACGTAAAACAAACCGCAGGGACAACGAATAAAGTAAATTACATGGGTGTTCGTACAGGTCAAAATTTTGTTAATCTTTATGAACCTCCCTGTGTGTGGATGTGAGAAACCTGGACCTACTTCCATGTAACTACAAGTCGTGCAGCCCATGCACTTGTAGCATCCAGGTTTCTTACTGAGAAAAGTTTTGGGGGTTGTACTTTTGTAGCCAGAGATATCATTATGTACCACCAGATCTTTTAAGTTTTTATTTCTAGTGTAACTAGGTAATAGAGATTTCTGTTTTAAACAGATCAGATCCCTATCGGTGGTGACTACTGGCCAACAATCTCTTACATGTTTCTTTACAACTCCACTTACTGTGGACCATCTCTGTACAAATGGAATTTTATTTTGCATTGTAGTGGTTTGTGTAACCTTTTCTTCTAGTAATTGTTTCCTATCCATATTTAATACCCTATTTTTGGTCTGCATTAACTCAGACCAATCATATCCCCTAGAATTAAACCTGAGAGCCATCTCTTGTATTTCCTTCTCTGTGTTTTCCACATTATCAGAGATTCTGTGGACTCTCAGAAATTGGGAATAGGGCAGACTATATTTAGTCGAAGGTGGATGGAAGCTTGAGGCATGTAACAGTGTGTTTCTGTCTGTCGGTTTTTTAAACAAATTAGTGTGGATCTGTCCCTCATTTACTGAAATAGTTACATCCAAATAATTAACCTGTTGTAAACTACTATGGGCCGTGAACTTTATGTTCTCGTCCATTTGGTTAAATCTGGACAATGCAATTTCAAATTCATCTTGTGTTCCTGACCAAATTAGAAATAGGTCATCTATAAAGCGAACAAAAAATAATATTTTGTTCGCGATATCTGGGTCAGAAAAAAATATTCTTTTCTCAATTGCGAACATGAAACAGTTTGCAAATGCCGGTGAGGCACAACTGCCCATAGCACACCCTTGTTTCTGTTCAAACCATTTTCCATCGAATAAAAAATAATTTCGGGTTAGCGTGAGTTTAAGTAAATCAAGAAAAAATTGTAAATCTGGACCTGAGTACAGTGTACTTGTGGACAAAAGGTCCTTGGCAGCCTCTACACCCCTCCCATGTGGGATATTGGTGTAGAGGCTTACCACGTCCAATGTGCACAAAACGCTGTTAGGAGGTAACTTGGATAAATTTTCCAATTTAACAATTAGAGATGTTGTATCTTTAAGATACGTCGGTTGGGCTTGTATCACGGGTTGAAAGAAATGATCTATATATTTAGAGACCCTGTAATATACAGAGTCCCTTGCTGAAATAATAGGTCGTCCCGGTGGCACCGTTGCATTCTTATGCACCTTGGGTATGGTGTAGAATACCGGTGCCACCGGGTGACCCTGCCATAATGCTTCAGCTACAGTTTTAGTAATTATACCATTACTGACCGCTTGTGTTAACAATTGATGTAATTCATCATTATATTTATTAGTGGGATCCCTTCCCAACTGATTGTAAACTGTATTGTCCAGTAATTGTCTATATGCTTCTGTTCTATATTGTTGTATATCTTGGACAATGATCCCCCCGCCCTTATCCGCGGGGCGAATTACAATCTGTTGATCTTTGCTCAGAGTGTGCAATGCCTCTCTCTCGCCCTTTGTTAAATTATCAAAATGATGTTTCTGTGTTCTCACAGATTCCTTAACCTTAGAATCTAATACACGGGCGAAACATTTGAGAGACGCATTGTTGCTCTGGGGATCAAACTGAGACACAGGTTTAAGGCTAGTAGGAAGATCACTCCCCACTACAGGATTTAAATTATGTGCAAAGTGTTCCTGTAAACGTAATCTTCTATTCACTTTATATGAATCCACTTTCCACTGGAAATCTTCAAAGGTAGAAACTGGGATGAACGATAGTCCCTTATTCAGGACCGACAGTTCATCAGGAGTCAACGGTCGTTGAGACAAATTGAAAACTATGTTGTGGTTTTCTTGGTTTTCGGTCCTTTCTTGGTGGAGTCTTTGATTTTGCTTGCCCCGCCTTGTGCAGTATCTTTTTTTGGGCCTAGCATGGCCCTTGTATTCACCCCTAAAGGGGGCTTCGCACCTCGTTTATTACTTGTGGTTTCACTCTCACTTTGTGATGTACCTTCACCACTTGAGGTATCCGTGTAACGGCCCCGCCGGGCTCTATATTTATTATAGCGCTTGGATTGCGAGCCTCCTTCAGGGTTGTTCACCCAGCTGTATACTCGGCCTTCCAGATAATCCTTCTGGACCGTATTTAATTTCTGTCTTTTGAATTGCACAAGTTCCTGTTTATAGGCTTCCACCTGGCTGGTCAATTTATCGAACCACTTATTATCCACATCTGCCTTAAGCGTGGCAGTATATTTTGTCTCAAATGTCGTCGTCATTTCTTTTAATAAATTTAGCTCCCGTGTCGACTCTTCAATTACCAGTAGGATCAAATCTAAACTACATTTGTTTAGTATTCCGATCCATTTACGGCAGAACTCAATGTTATGTCTACCAATAGTTGGAATGTTCCGGACTCTAAAACCGCGTGGTATTTGGCGGTTGCGATGATAGTCTGATAAAGTGACACCGTGCATATAAAAATCAACCTGCTTTTTATGCAGTCTTAGCAGCTTCACAAATAAAAGATCATTACTGTCCGTGCCACCTGCCGTGGCCAAATCCTCTTTAAATCTGATGCTCTCTGCATCCGCATCTGAGAAGGACCAGGTTTCACATGCCGTGACGTCCAAGTGGCGAAATCCACTAGTATCAGAGGTATCCCCTGTTGCTGACATCCTCGCAGATGTGCAACCATAAAGTGCAAAAAACAAGTATTGAAAAGTGCAAGAGTTCTAGGACTGAAGGTATAGGTAAAATAATTGCTGGTGCCTTGTCTAATCCGTTCCCAATTGTTCATACATCTGCGTGTAGATCCTGGGAGCTCGGATAATTTATCGTTCCATATGACCGGCACTCAGCTATAGTAACAACATCCACCCCGGTGCCATCCGTGGTTGTAGACCGCAAATAGGTAAGTTGAATGGCGGCACTCCTGGGGAATTTTTTGCCAAGATAAATAATGACAGAGACTGCGCCCTGAATCACCAGTAACGTTTCAGCTTTATGTAGCTTTCGTCAGACCAAATGAATACAATACACTGTACAAACATTTATACCCCCCTGCCTCACCTCGTGTCAAACGTTCCCAGCTGCACTGCACCGGCGGCGTTGGATGACGTACTGCATGTTCCGCTCTGAGTCAGAGTCCACACACCCCTTCTGCTGCTCCGGTCACCTGACCTCTCACTCTCTGTCATTCCCGGCCCGGCTTACAGTCGGGGGTGAATTCCGTCATTACGTTCTCCTCATGTGTTACGCTCCTCGTCACTGCCGTGCAATGGTTACCTAGGAGACCACAACAAAAATATGTAAACCAACATAAGTGACCTTAACATACCCCTTCATACAAAATGGAACAAAACCATAACTATGCATATGTTAAAACAAACTTATGACTACATAATTAATATATAAATTAGAATACAATTAACCAATATAATGCATAGTCATTTAGTACATCAATGACCTGTTACACCTATTCGGTCCTCGTTCGTAGTAACCTACAGATTTGATCCTACTGGTAATTGAAGAGTCGACACGGGAGCTAAATTTATTAAAAGAAATGACGACGACATTTGAGACAAAATATACTGCCACGCTTAAGGCAGATGTGGATAATAAGTGGTTCGATAAATTGACCAGCCAGGTGGAAGCCTATAAACAGGAACTTGTGCAATTCAAAAGACAGAAATTAAATACGGTCCAGAAGGATTATCTGGAAGGCCGAGTATACAGCTGGGTGAACAACCCTGAAGGAGGCTCGCAATCCAAGCGCTATAATAAATATAGAGCCCGGCGGGGCCGTTACACGGATACCTCAAGTGGTGAAGGTACATCACAAAGTGAGAGTGAAACCACAAGTAATAAACGAGGTGCGAAGCCCCCTTTAGGGGTGAATACAAGGGCCATGCTAGGCCCAAAAAAAGATACTGCACAAGGCGGGGCAAGCAAAATCAAAGACTCCACCAAGAAAGGACCGAAAACCAAGAAAACCACAACATAGTTTTCAATTTGTCTCAACGACCGTTGACTCCTGATGAACTGTCGGTCCTGAATAAGGGACTATCGTTCATCCCAGTTTCTACCTTTGAAGATTTCCAATGGAAAGTGGATTCATATAAAGTGAATAGAAGATTACGTTTACAGGAACACTTTGCACATAATTTAAATCCTGTAGTGGGGAGTGATCTTCCTACTAGCCTTAAACCTGTGTCTCAGTTTGATCCCCAGAGCAACAATGCGTCTCTCAAATGTTTCGCCCGTGTATTAGATTCTAAGGTTAAGGAATCTGTGAGAACACAGAAACATCATTTTGATAATTTAACAAAGGGCGAGAGAGAGGCATTGCACACTCTGAGCAAAGATCAACAGATTGTAATTCGCCCCGCGGATAAGGGCGGGGGGATCATTGTCCAAGATATACAACAATATAGAACAGAAGCATATAGACAATTACTGGACAATACAGTTTACAATCAGTTGGGAAGGGATCCCACTAATAAATATAATGATGAATTACATCAATTGTTAACACAAGCGGTCAGTAATGGTATAATTACTAAAACTGTAGCTGAAGCATTATGGCAGGGTCACCCGGTGGCACCGGTATTCTACACCATACCCAAGGTGCATAAGAATGCAACGGTGCCACCGGGACGACCTATTATTTCAGCAAGGGACTCTGTATATTACAGGGTCTCTAAATATATAGATCATTTCTTTCAACCCGTGATACAAGCCCAACCGACGTATCTTAAAGATACAACATCTCTAATTGTTAAATTGGAAAATTTATCCAAGTTACCTCCTAACAGCGTTTTGTGCACATTGGACGTGGTAAGCCTCTACACCAATATCCCACATGGGAGGGGTGTAGAGGCTGCCAAGGACCTTTTGTCCACAAGTACACTGTACTCAGGTCCAGATTTACAATTTTTTCTTGATTTACTTAAACTCACGCTAACCCGAAATTATTTTTTATTCGATGGAAAATGGTTTGAACAGAAACAAGGGTGTGCTATGGGCAGTTGTGCCTCACCGGCATTTGCAAACTGTTTCATGTTCGCAATTGAGAAAAGAATATTTTTTTCTGACCCAGATATCGCGAACAAAATATTATTTTTTGTTCGCTTTATAGATGACCTATTTCTAATTTGGTCAGGAACACAAGATGAATTTGAAATTGCATTGTCCAGATTTAACCAAATGGACGAGAACATAAAGTTCACGGCCCATAGTAGTTTACAACAGGTTAATTATTTGGATGTAACTATTTCAGTAAATGAGGGACAGATCCACACTAATTTGTTTAAAAAACCGACAGACAGAAACACACTGTTACATGCCTCAAGCTTCCATCCACCTTCGACTAAATATAGTCTGCCCTATTCCCAATTTCTGAGAGTCCACAGAATCTCTGATAATGTGGAAAACACAGAGAAGGAAATACAAGAGATGGCTCTCAGGTTTAATTCTAGGGGATATGATTGGTCTGAGTTAATGCAGACCAAAAATAGGGTATTAAATATGGATAGGAAACAATTACTAGAAGAAAAGGTTACACAAACCACTACAATGCAAAATAAAATTCCATTTGTACAGAGATGGTCCACAGTAAGTGGAGTTGTAAAGAAACATGTAAGAGATTGTTGGCCAGTAGTCACCACCGATAGGGATCTGATCTGTTTAAAACAGAAATCTCTATTACCTAGTTACACTAGAAATAAAAACTTAAAAGATCTGGTGGTACATAATGATATCTCTGGCTACAAAAGTACAACCCCCAAAACTTTTCTCAGTAAGAAACCAGGATGCTACAAGTGCATGGGCTGCACGACTTGTAGTTACATGGAAGTAGGTCCAGGTTTCTCACATCCACACACAGGGAGGTTCATAAAGATTAACAAAATTTTGACCTGTACGAACACCCATGTAATTTACTTTATTCGTTGTCCCTGCGGTTTGTTTTACGTAGGGAAAACGGTAAGACAATTTCGGGAGAGAATGGCCATGCACAGGTCGGCCATCAGGGCTGCCTTAGGAGGAGAAAGTCAGTCTCAACCGGTGGCAAAACATTTTGCTAAATATAAGCATAATTTAGCGAGTTTAAAATACAAGATTATAGATCAACAACCAGAATGCATTAGAGGGGGCAATAGAGATAAGCTGTTGTTACAACGGGAAGCGAGGTGGATACACTTCTTAAATACCCAGGCTCCAGCTGGGTTGAATGAACAGCTATCTCTAAATTGCTTCCTGTAAATAAGTAACAGTATGAGTTCCATAGTTTATTACTAAAATCACTGAATTGGTTGTTGAGAAGTGTTCATGATGTAGGTTACTACGAACGAGGACCGAATAGGTGTAACAGGTCATTGATGTACTAAATGACTATGCATTATATTGGTTAATTGTATTCTAATTTATATATTAATTATGTAGTCATAAGTTTGTTTTAACATATGCATAGTTATGGTTTTGTTCCATTTTGTATGAAGGGGTATGTTAAGGTCACTTATGTTGGTTTACATATTTTTGTTGTGGTCTCCTAGGTAACCATTGCACGGCAGTGACGAGGAGCGTAACACATGAGGAGAACGTAATGACGGAATTCACCCCCGACTGTAAGCCGGGCCGGGAATGACAGAGAGTGAGAGGTCAGGTGACCGGAGCAGCAGAAGGGGTGTGTGGACTCTGACTCAGAGCGGAACATGCAGTACGTCATCCAACGCCGCCGGTGCAGTGCAGCTGGGAACGTTTGACACGAGGTGAGGCAGGGGGGTATAAATGTTTGTACAGTGTATTGTATTCATTTGGTCTGACGAAAGCTACATAAAGCTGAAACGTTACTGGTGATTCAGGGCGCAGTCTCTGTCATTATTTATCTTGGCAAAAAATTCCCCAGGAGTGCCGCCATTCAACTTACCTAAATATATATATATATATATATATATATACAGGTTGAGTATCCCATATCCAAATATTCCGAAATACGGAATATTCCGAAATACGGACTTTTTTGAGTGAGAGTGAGATAGTGAAACCTTTGTTTTTTGATGGCTCAATGTACACAAACTTTGTTTAATACACAAAGTTATTAAAAATATTGTATTAAATGACCTTCAGGCTGTGTGTATAAGGTGTATATGAAACATAAATGAATTGTGTGAATGTAGACACACTTTGTTTAATGCACAAAGTTATAAAAAATATTGGCTTAAATTACCTTCAGGCTGTGTGTATAAGGTGTATATGTAACAAATGCATTCTGTGCTTAGATTTAGGTCCCATCACCATGATATCTCATTATGGTATGCAATTATTCCAAAATACGGAAAAATCCCATATCCAAAATACCTCTGGTCCCAAGCATTTTGGATAAGGGAGACTCAACCTGTATATATATATATATATATATATATATATATCCAATGGAGAAGTCCCGCACTCACATCAAGTATCCATCTTTAGAGTGCACTACACAGATTATCCCCTAAATGGGTGATTCCGATGCACATCAGTTCCAATGAAACAGGCACTCTCCAGAGTCCTTAAATGTGCTTCAAGGTAATTTTAATATTCCATACTCACAGGACCACAAATGCAAGGCTTCATCTCATATGCATGTGGTCAATATAGCAACATTTCGGTCCTACAGGACCTTTGTCAAGCATGTCACCATTCTAAGCCAACAGCATAATTGTAAAGCAGAGTCATCACAGTGGAAGTCACATACCTGATCCCTGGGTGCCTCTTAAATGCCTCTTGCCAGTGTGCACAGCGTGGTATCCAGCATGCGTTCCACCATCGCCGGATCCCCAGCGTGCGTTCCACCGCCGCATGTATGAACCCGGAAGTACACATTACTTCCGATTGAATAGGGTCAACTAAATAACCCTTCCATCGCTAAATCGCGCTCATGTTTATAACAACATTTACATCAATCTCTGGTATATCTGTACTCAATAGGGTCTAGATTAAATAGATCCAACAATTAAGTCACTCACGTCTCCTAGGTAACCAGACGATGGACACTAAATCATGTGACAAATTCCACCCACTGATGTAAATGGCAGTAATCCAACCACATATTTTCTATAAACGGTCCACCCACCAGCGTGCACATGGGGTGTGTGGGTGTGCTCGATGGCGGGTGCACGATTACCTGCTGGTCACGTGGTTTATATAGAAAATAGGTTTTTTATGTATGTATTTTGTTGTCTTGTATTAATGAAAAAATGTGCAATCCCTGGAATGCCCTTGGGTGCCCTCTCATGAGTGGGGTATAAGTTGGAGAAATTTAAAGTTTGTGAACAGTGGGCGTTTGGACCGTTTATAGAAAATATGTGGTTGGATTACTGCCATTTACATCAGTGGGTGGAATTTGTCACATGATTTAGTGTCCATCGTCTGGTTACCTAGGAGACGTGAGTGACGTAATTGCTGGATCTATTTAATCTAGACCTTACATACATACACAAGCACACACAGAAACACACATACATATATACATTCACACAAACTTCAGTTCACATGCTGTATACTCTACATATTTAAATATACTGTACAGTACTGTACCGTTCATCAGGGGCTGGGAAGCGGAAGCAGACTGCTAGCACTGTGTGGACGGAGGGAGCTGCTATGGCTGAGCATGCACAGCCAGCAGCTCCCCCGGGACACTCTCTATACAGAGAGCTACATAACTCTCTGCTGCAGCAGCTCCGCTATCGCTGTCGCGTATGCGATCGCGGCTTTTACTGAGACGGAGACAGTGCTGTCTCCGTCTCAAAAATTAAAATGTTGGCTCATCAGGATGGGTTTCCAGGTACTCGGAAACCCCCCCTGCGTGCACCGCTGACACTGGGCAGAATTTTGACACAAGGCACCTGTTCTGGACGCACTTTTGGTGGATGAGGCAGTGAGAGGGTCCCACAGAATTGGGGCTGCGTGTGAGCGCAGTGTGATCCCTCCCTTTGAGGTGTTTTTAGATTGGGACAAGGAGCTATTTTTTCTGATCTATTAGTATAGATTAGTATTAGAAGAAGCCTCAGCATGATAGCCACCTCTTAATATCTTTAGTATTAGGGTGTGTAGTCCAGCCCCCCCCCCCCCCCCCTTATCCTCTATATTTGTATAGATATTGTACACCGGAATGCAGGGGCGTAGCTATGCCATTTGGGGCCCCATAGCATAATTTCATACTCCCCCCCCCACCTACTTGTTTAGTGGCGACCCCTCTGGATTACTCAAAAATACCCCCCCCCCACCCCCCCGATTACTTAAAAATCCCCTTACCAGTGGCCAATCAGCAGCACTCACCATTGGGGCCCCAGCGTGTGCTGCACTGCCGCCGCATCTGCTCTCCCGGCTCAGTCTACTGTCTCCTCACAGATGCTGGGAGGAGGCGTGGCCGTGGTCCGGGGATGTCCCTGCATACTCAGCCACGCTTCCTCCCAGCATTAGTTAGTACCCAGAGGAGGCGGAGCCGGCTGGGTGAGCAGGGGTGACTGCAGTACAGTAGCAAACTTGTAATGTAAAAAGCTACCAGCGCCAGGGCTCAGCAGCTGGGTGCAGGGAAAGGCTCGGGCCCCAGAGATGACTCGGGTCCCATAGCAGCCGCATCCCCTGCACCAATGGTAGCTACGTCCTTGCTGGAAGGCAAGGCTTCCTTCCTCTGGTACAACAGTAATCTTGATCACACACTCATGCGCCAAAACAAGCAGCCTGGATATAGTGGTACAAAGTGTCACCCACACTTCAAAGGTGCAAAACAAGTAAAAAAGCTTACCACACCAATTCACGGGCGCTTCTCAGGGATTTGTCAAGAGGCTAACTCACATTTGGAATCTAGTGAAGTTTTAACCTTGAATAATAAAAACACATGCATAGTGTGATACTGCATGAAACATATGTAAAATACACCAAGGTTTTCCAGCTTAAACTCGTACCAGATGAGATGGTCTACACAGGGTAGACAATGTTCACTGTATAAGGCGCGGATCACCGACCCACAGGAAGTTTGTCTCCCCTCTGATCCTTATGGAATGGGTTCCCTCTCCTGATTGGCTCATGCACGAGGAATATGTAAATGAAGAAGGGCTCGATAGTGTAATACCATAAAAACAGTTTTAATACAGCACTTAAAAGAATAGGACAGGTGGACTCTCACCAATTTCGTTGGTCTACAAATAAAAGTAAACAAATGCACATTCAAATGAAAAACAACCAGGCGTCCCCAGGAGTAACTTGTCGATGGCAGGTGAGTCCTCCACGTGTCCCCAAGATACCATTCACCAACGCGTTTCGATAACAACTTGTTATCTTTTTCAAGGTGTGTTGGTATCCACACTATCCAGGTATTTATACCCCACCCATTAAAACAAAAAGAAGTCCTATTTCCAGACATGGATTTTCTAACAGCTACAGTCCCTTATTCATATAAAGTAACGAGCCAGTCCAATATATCCATTCCACATTATCACTACAACACTTAGTTCCTGCTCTCAGTTATTCCTAAAGATCGGCCGCTACTTCTGGCGGAAGTGGCACTCATCGCTGTACTCAGCGTGCGACTCCCGTACAGAACCCGTCTCCAGCGGAAGTACGTCATTGCACGATCATCCCGTTCTCCGTAACCATGGGAGGGGTGCCTCTGGTATTGGCACCCCTCCCATTTACCCTCAGGTGTTTTAATTAGCAAGTTTCCTGCATTTCAGATCACACATTGATAAGGGCACTTTTTAAAGGTAAGTCCTGGATAAATTTATATAATGTGATAGTATTAGGAATGTTAGGGACCCATGTGATGAAGTCACCTGGTCACGGTACATGGGCCTGCATATGTGTGCAAATGTGTGCTAAGAACTTCAATTATACTCCATGTTAATTGTAAGGGTTTATTTAAATTATTCTTACTATCAATGTTCTTAGTGCTAGGAGTGGGCATCTGTATTTCTCTTCCTCCAGCGTTATTTCTTATCTGTCAGAATCGGGCAAGGTGTCAGCAGTTTCCTCCTCACCCCCTGCAGCCTCTGGAGTGAAACCTTACCATGTACACTGCAAAGATGGGGGAGGGTTGCAGATGTCACCGAGTACCTGAGACTGCCACTCTTCATCCTCACCCAGAGCCTGAGATTAATTTTCACCTGTGTGCTGACCTGGGGTGGCCGACCTGTGCCGACATCGTGGGGTCCTGCACCCCGGACCCATACCTAGTATTAGGGACCCCCAGTGACGGAGAAGCCTTGTCGATCGGCCTGGGGGCTTAACCCTATATCTGCAGATATACGCAACTAAGATCTCCGTATTATCTGACTATTATGTAGTAATATTTCTCACTCGGTGTGCATTAGGGAACACAGTTTTTTCCTACACAGAATTACCCCTCCCTTTTAGCACCTGAGTGACATTACAATCTGATTGAGCAGCTTTCCATTTTGTGTATTGTATTTAGAGAGGCACAGATGGGTCAGCATTAGGAGGGATTGCTGACTCCATAGTGCCATAGGGGAAGCCAGGGGTATCCCCAGGTAAGCTGGCTCTCAGATGCTGTAGGAGCCATTACCATGTGGCCTTACACTGGGAATTTAACCCAGACATATTTGTAATTATTTATGGGGTGGGTGTGGGGTGCGGTGGCCCCTGTGTCGGTATGGCTGGGCTGCTTCAGGTCGGCACACCCTAACACTTTATTAACACTTATGATTTTCCCTATCACTTTGTATATATTATTTTAATCACACCACTTACATAGCACTTTGGTGCTTCTTATTAACCCCTATTAATTTTCACCTGTGTGCTGACCTGGGGTGGCCGACCTGTGCCGACATCGTGGGGTCCTGCACCCCGGACCCATACCTAGTATTAGGGACCCCCAGTGACGGAGAAGCCTTGTCGATCGGCCTGGGGGCTTAACCCTATATCTGCAGATATACGCAACTAAGATCTCTGTATTATCTGACTATTATGTAGTAATATTTCTCACTCGGTGTGCATTAGGGAACACAGTTTTTTCCTACACAGAATTACCCCTCCCTTTTAGCACCTGAGTGACATTACAATCTGATTGAGCAGCTTTCCATTTTGTGTATTGTATTTAGAGAGGCACAGATGGGTCAGCATTAGGAGGGATTGCTGACTCCATAGTGCCATAGGGGAAGCCAGGGGTATCCCCAGGTAAGCTGGCTCTCAGATGCTGTAGGAGCCATTACCATGTGGCCTTACACTGGGAATTTAACCCAGACATATTTGTAATTATTTATGGGGTGGGTGTGGGGTGCGGTGGCCCCTGTGTCGGTATGGCTGGGCTGCTTCAGGTCGGCACACCCTAACACTTTATTAACACTTATGATTTTCCCTATCACTTTGTATATATTATTTTAATCACACCACTTACATAGCACTTCGGTGCTTCTTATTAACCCCTATTAATTTTCACCTGTGTGCTGACCTGGGGTGGCCGACCTGTGCTGACATCGTGGGGTCCTGCACCCCGGGCCCATACCTAGTATTAGGGACCCCCAGTGACGGAGAAGCCTTGTCGATCGGCCTGGGGGCTTAACCCTATATCTGCAGATATACGCAACTAAGATCTCCGTATTATCTGACTATTATGTAGTAATATTTCTCACTCGGTGTGCATTAGGGAACACAGTTTTTTCCTACACAGAATTACCCCTCCCTTTTAGCACCTGAGTGACATTACAATCTGATTGAGCAGCTTTCCATTTTGTGTATTGTATTTAGAGAGGCACAGATGGGTCAGCATTAGGAGGGATTGCTGACTCCATAGTGCCATAGGGGAAGCCAGGGGTATCCCCAGGTAAGCTGGCTCTCAGATGCTGTAGGAGCCATTACCATGTGGCCTTACACTGGGAATTTAACCCAGACATATTTGTAATTATTTATGGGGTGGGTGTGGGGTGCGGTGGCCCCTGTGTCGGTATGGCTGGGCTGCTTCAGGTCGGCACACCCTAACACTTTATTAACACTTATGATTTTCCCTATCACTTTGTATATATTATTTTAATCACACCACTTACATAGCACTTCGGTGCTTCTTATTAACCCCTATTAATTTTCACCTGTGTGCTGACCTGGGGTGGCCGACCTGTGCCGACATCGTGGGGTCCTGCACCCCGGACCCATACCTAGTATTAGGGACCCCCAGTGACGGAGAAGCCTTGTCGATCGGCCTGGGGGCTTAACCCTATATCTGCAGATATACGCAACTAAGATCTCCGTATTATCTGACTATTATGTAGTAATATTTCTCACTCGGTGTGCATTAGGGAACACAGTTTTTTCCTACACAGAATTACCCCTCCCTTTTAGCACCTGAGTGACATTACAATCTGATTGAGCAGCTTTCCATTTTGTGTATTGTATTTAGAGAGGCACAGATGGGTCAGCATTAGGAGGGATTGCTGACTCCATAGTGCCATAGGGGAAGCCAGGGGTATCCCCAGGTAAGCTGGCTCTCAGATGCTGTAGGAGCCATTACCATGTGGCCTTACACTGGGAATTTAACCCAGACATATTTGTAATTATTTATGGGGTGGGTGTGGGGTGCGGTGGCCCCTGTGTCGGTATGGCTGGGCTGCTTCAGGTCGGCACACCCTAACACTTTATTAACACTTATGATTTTCCCTATCACTTTGTATATATTATTTTAATCACACCACTTACATAGCACTTCGGTGCTTCTTATTAACCCCTATTAATTTTCACCTGTGTGCTGACCTGGGGTGGCCGACCTGTGCCGACATCGTGGGGTCCTGCACCCCGGACCCATACCTAGTATTAGGGACCCCCAGTGACGGAGAAGCCTTGTCGATCGGCCTGGGGGCTTAACCCTATATCTGCAGATATACGCAACTAAGATCTCTGTATTATCTGACTATTATGTAGTAGTATTTCTCACTCGGTGTGCATTAGGGAACACAGTTTTTTCCTACACAGAATTACCCCTACCTTTTAGCACCTGAGTGACATTACAATCTGATTGAGCAGCTTTCCATTTTGTGTATTGTATTTAGAGAGGCACAGATGGGTCAGCATTAGGAGGGATTGTTGACTCCATAGTGCCATAGGGGAAGCCAGGGGTATCCCCAGGTAAGCTGGCTCTCAGATGCTGTAGGAGCTATTACCATGTGGCCTTACACTGGGAATTTAACCCAGACATATTTGTAATTATTTATGGGGTGGGTGTGGGGTGCGGTGGCCCCTGTGTCGGTAAGGCTGGGCTGCTTCAGGTAGGCACACCCTAACACTTTATTAACACTTATGATTTTCCCTATCACTTTGTATATATTATTTTAATCACACCACTTACATAGCACCTCGGTGCTTCTTATTAACCGCTATTAATTTTCACCTATGTGCTGACCTGGGGTGGCCGACCTGTGCCGACATCGTGGGGTCCTGCACCCCGGACCCATACCTAGTATTAGGGACCCCCAGTGACGGAGAAGCCTTGTCGATCGGCCTGGGGGCTTAACCCTATATCTGCAGATATACGCAACTAAGATCTCCGTATTATCTGACTATTATGTAGTAATATTTCTCACTCGGTGTGCATTAGGGAACACAGTTTTTTCCTACACAGAATTACCCCTCCCTTTTAGCACCTGAGTGACATTACAATCTGATTGAGCAGCTTTCCATTTTGTGTATTGTATTTAGAGAGGCACAGATGGGTCAGCATTAGGAGGGATTGCTGACTCCATAGTGCCATAGGGGAAGCCAGGGGTATCCCCAGGTAAGCTGGCTCTCAGATGCTGTAGGAGCCATTACCATGTGGCCTTACACTGGGAATTTAACCCAGACATATTTGTAATTATTTATGGGGTGGGTGTGGGGTGCGGTGGCCCCTGTGTCGGTATGGCTGGGCTGCTTCAGGTCGGCACACCCTAACACTTTATTAACACTTATGATTTTCCCTATCACTTTGTATATATTATTTTAATCACACCACTTACATAGCACTTCGGTGCTTCTTATTAACCCCTATTAATTTTCACCTGTGTGCTGACCTGGGGTGGCCGACCTGTGCCGACATCGTGGGGTCCTGCACCCCGGACCCATACCTAGTATTAGGGACCCCCAGTGACGGAGAAGCCTTGTCGATCGGCCTGGGGGCTTAACCCTATATCTGCAGATATACGCAACTAAGATCTCCGTATTATCTGACTATTATGTAGTAATATTTCTCACTCGGTGTGCATTAGGGAACACAGTTTTTTCCTACACAGAATTACCCCTCCCTTTTAGCACCTAAGTGACATTACAATCTGATTGAGCAGCTTTCCATTTTGTGTATTGTATTTAGAGAGGCACAGATGGGTCAGCATTAGGAGGGATTGCTGACTCCATAGTGCCATAGGGGAAGCCAGGGGTATCCCCAGGTAAGCTGGCTCTCAGATGCTGTAGGAGCCATTACCATGTGCCCTTACACTGGGAATTTAACCCAGACATATTTGTAATTATTTATGGGGTGGGTGTGGGGTGCGGTGGCTCCTGTGTCGGTATGGCTGGGCTGCTTCAGGTCGGCACACCCTAACACTTTATTAACACTTATGATTTTCCCTATCACTTTGTATATATTATTTTAATCACACCACTTACATAGCACTTCGGTGCTTCTTATTAACCCCTATTAATTTTCACCTGTGTGCTGACCTGGGGTGGCCGACCTATGCCGACATCGTGGAGTCCTGCACCCCGGACCCATACCTAGTATTAGGGACCCCCAGTGACGGAGAAGCCTTGTCGATCGGCCTGGGGGCTTAACCCTATATCTGCAGATATACGCAACTAAGATCTCCGTATTATCTGACTATTATGTAGTAATATTTCTCACTCGGTGTGCATTAGGGAACACAGTTTTTTCCTACACAGAATTACCCCTCCCTTTTAGCACCTGAGTGACATTACAATCTGATTGAGCAGCTTTCCATTTTGTGTATTGTATTTAGAGAGGCACAGATGGGTCAGCATTAGGAGGGATTGCTGACTCCATAGTGCCATAGGGGAAGCCAGGGGTATCCCCAGGTAAGCTGGCTCTCAGATGCTGTAGGAGCCATTACCATGTGGCCTTACACTGGGAATTTAACCCAGACATATTTGTAATTATTTATGGGGTGGGTGTGGGGTGCGGTGGCCCCTGTGTCGGTATGGCTGGGCTGCTTCAGGTCGGCACACCCTAACACTTTATTAACACTTATGATTTTCCCTATCACTTTGTATATATTATTTTAATCACACCACTTACATAGCACTTCGGTGCTTCTTATTAACCCCTATTAATTTTCACCTGTGTGCTGACCTGGGGTGGCCGACCTGTGCCGACATCGTGGGGTCCTGCACCCCGGACCCATACCTAGTATTAGGGACCCCCAGTGACGGAGAAGCCTTGTCGATCGGCCTGGGGGCTTAACCCTATATCTGCAGATATACGCAACTAAGATCTCCGTATTATCTGACTATTATGTAGTAATATTTCTCACTCGGTGTGCATTAGGGAACACAGTTTTTTCCTACACAGAATTACCCCTCCCTTTTAGCACCTGAGTGACATTACAATCTGATTGAGCAGCTTTCCATTTTGTGTATTGTATTTAGAGAGGCACAGATGGGTCAGCATTAGGAGGGATTGCTGACTCCATAGTGCCATAGGGGAAGCCAGGGGTATCCCCAGGTAAGCTGGCTCTCAGATGCTGTAGGAGCCATTACCATGTGCCCTTACACTGGGAATTTAACCCAGACATATTTGTAATTATTTATGGGGTGGGTGTGGGGTGCGGTGGCTCCTGTGTCGGTATGGCTGGGCTGCTTCAGGTCGGCACACCCTAACACTTTATTAACACTTATGATTTTCCCTATCACTTTGTATATATTATTTTAATCACACCACTTACATAGCACTTCGGTGCTTCTTATTAACCCCTATTAATTTTCACCTGTGTGCTGACCTGGGGTGGCCGACCTGTGCCGACATCGTGGGGTCCTGCACCCCGGACCCATACCTAGTATTAGGGACCCCCAGTGACGGAGAAGCCTTGTCGATCGGCCTGGGGGCTTAACCCTATATCTGCAGATATACGCAACTAAGATCTCCGTATTATCTGACTATTATGTAGTAATATTTCTCACTCGGTGTGCATTAGGGAACACAGTTTTTTCCTACACAGAATTACCCCTCCCTTTTAGCACCTGAGTGACATTACAATCTGATTGAGCAGCTTTCCATTTTGTGTATTGTATTTAGAGAGGCACAGATGGGTCAGCATTAGGAGGGATTGCTGACTCCATAGTGCCATAGGGGAAGCCAGGGGTATCCCCAGGTAAGCTGGCTCTCAGATGCTGTAGGAGCCATTACCATGTGGCCTTACACTGGGAATTTAACCCAGACATATTTGTAATTATTTATGGGGTGGGTGTGGGGTGCGGTGGCCCATGTGTTGGTATGGCTGGGCTGCTTCAGGTCGGCACACCCTAACACTTTATTAACACTTATGATTTTCCCTATCACTTTGTATATATTATTTTAATCACACCACTTACATAGCACTTCGGTGCTTCTTATTAACCCCTATTAATTTTCACCTGTGTGCTGACCTGGGGTGGCCGACCTGTGCCGACATCGTGGGGTCCTGCACCCCGGACCCATACCTAGTATTAGGGACCCCCAGTGACGGAGAAGCCTTGTCGATCGGCCTGGGGGCTTAACCCTATATCTGCAGATATACGCAACTAAGATCTCCGTATTATCTGACTATTATGTAGTAATATTTCTCACTCGGTGTGCATTAGAGAACACAGTTTTTTCCTACACAGAATTACCCCTCCCTTTTAGCACCTGAGTGACATTACAATCTGATTGAGCAGCTTTCCATTTTGTGTATTGTATTTTGAGAGGCACAGATGGGTCAGCATTAGGAGGGATTGCTGACTCCATAGTGCCATAGGGGAAGCCAGGGGTATCCCCAGGTAAGCTGGCCCTCAGATGCTGTAGGAGCCATTACCATGTGGCCTTACACTGGGAATTTAACCCAGACATATTTGTAATTATTTATGGGGTGGGTGTGGGGTGCGGTGGCCCTGTGTCGGTATGGCTGGGCTGCTTCAGGTCGGCACACCCTAACACTTTATTAACACTTATGATTTTCCCTATCACTTTGTATATATTATTTTAATCACACCACTTACATAGCACTTCGGTGCTTCTTATTAACCCCTATTAATTTTCACCTGTGTGCTGACCTGGGGTGGCCGACCTGTGCCGACATCGTGGGGTCCTGCACCCCGGACCCATACCTAGTATTAGGGACCCCCAGTGACGGAGAAGCCTTGTCGATTGGCCTGGGGGCTTAACCCTATATCTGCAGATATATGCAACTAAGATCTCCGTATTATCTGACTATTATGTAGTAATATTTCTCACTCGGTGTGCATTAGGGAACACAGTTTTTTCCTACACAGAATTACCCCTCCCTTTTAGCACCTGAGTGACATTACAATCTGATTGAGCAGCTTTCCATTTTGTGTATTGTATTTAGAGAGGCACAGATGGGTCAGCATTAGGAGGGATTGCTGACTCCATAGTGCCATAGGGGAAGCCAGGGGTATCCCCAGGTAAGCTGGCTCTCAGATGCTGTAGGAGCCATTACCATGTGGCCTTACACTGGGAATTTAACCCAGACATATTTGTAATTATTTATGGGGTGGGTGTGGGGTGCGGTGGCCCCTGTGTCGGTATGGCTGGGCTGCTTCAGGTCGGCACACCCTAACACTTTATGAACACTTATGATTTTCCCTATCACTTTGTATATATTATTTTAATCACACCACTTACATAGCACTTCGGTGCTTCTTATTAACCCCTATTAATTTTCACCTGTGTGCTGACCTGGGGTGGCCGACCTGTGCTGACATCGTGGGGTCCTGCACCCCGGACCCATACCTAGTATTAGGGACCCCCAGTGACGGAGAAGCCTTGTCGATCGGCCTGGGGGCTTAACCCTATATCTGCAGATATACGCAACTAAGATCTCCGTATTATCTGACTATTTTGTAGTAATATTTCTCACTCGGTGTGCATTAGGGAACACAGTTTTTTCCTACACAGAATTACCCCTCCCTTTTAGCAGCTGAGTGACATTACAATCTGATTGAGCAGCTTTCCATTTTGTGTATTGTATTTTGAGAGGCACAGATGGGTCAGCATTAGGAGGGATTGCTGACTCCATAGTGCCATAGGGGAAGCCAGGGGTATCCCCAGGTAAGCTGGCTCTCAGATGCTGTAGGAGCCATTACCATGTGGCCTTACACTGGGAATTTAACCCAGACATATTTGTAATTATTTATGGGGTGGGTGTGGGGTGCGGTGGCCCCTGTGTCGGTAAGGCTGGGCTGCTTCAGGTAGGCACACCCTAACACTTTATTAACACTTATGATTTTCCCTATCACTTTGTATATATTATTTTAATCACACCACTTACATAGCACTTCGGTGCTTCTTATTAACCCCTATTAATTTTCACCTGTGTGCTGACCTGGGGTGGCCGACATGTGCCGACATCGTGGGGTCCTGCACCCCGGACCCATACCTAGTATTAGGGACCCCCAGTGACGGAGAAGCCTTGTCGATCGGCCTGGGGGCTTAACCCTATATCTGCAGATATACGCAACTAAGATCTCCGTATTATCTGACTATTATGTAGTAATATTTCTCACTCGGTGTGCATTAGGGAACACAGTTTTTTCCTACACAGAATTACCCCTCCCTTTTAGCACCTGAGTGACATTACAATCTGATTGAGCAGCTTTCCATTTTGTGTATTGTATTTAGAGAGGCACAGATGGGTCAGCATTAGGAGGGATTGTTGACTCCATAGTGCCATCGGGGAAGCCAGGGGTATCCCCAGGTAAGCTGGCTCTTAGATGCTGTAGGAGCCATTACCATGTGGCCTTACACTGGGAATTTAACCCAGACATATTTGTAATTATTTATGGGGTGGGTGTGGGGTGCGGTGGCCCCTGTGTCGGTAAGGCTGGGCTGCTTCAGGTCGGCACACCCTAACACTTTATTAACACTTATGATTTTCCCTATCACTTTGTATATATTATTTTAATCACACCACTTACATAGCACTTCGGTGCTTCTTATTAACCCCTATTAATTTTCACCTGTGTGCTGACCTGGGGTGGCCGACCTGTGCCGACATCGTGGGGTCCTGCACCCCGGACCCATACCTAGTATTAGGGACCCCCAGTGATGGAGAAGCCTTGTCGATCGGCCTGGGGGCTTAACCCTATATCTGCAGATATACGCAACTAAGATCTCCGTATTATCTGACTATTATGTAGTAATATTTCTCACTCGGTGTGCATTAGGGAACACAGTTTTTTCCTACACAGAATTACCCCTCCTTTTTAGCACCTGAGTGACATTACAATCTGATTGAGCAGCTTTCCATTTTGTGTATTGTATTTAGAGAGGCACAGATGGGTCAGCATTAGGAGGGATTGTTGACTCCATAGTGCCATAGGGGAAGCCAGGGGTATCCCCAGGTAAGCTGGCTCTCAGATGCTGTAGGAGCCATTACCATGTGGCCTTACACTGGGAATTTACCCCGACATATTTGTAATTATTTATGGGGTGGGTGTGGGGTGCGGTGGCCCCTGTGTCGGTATGGCTGGGCTGCTTCAGGTCGGCACACCCTAACACTTTATTAACACTTATGATTTTCCCTATCACTTTGTATATATTATTTTAATCACACCACTTACATAGCACTTCGGTGCTTCTTATTAACCCCTATTAATTTTCACCTGTGTGCTGACCTGGGGTGGCCGACCTGTGCCGACATCATGGGGTCCTGCACCCCGGACCCATACCTAGTATTAGGAACCCCCAGTGACGGAGAAGCCTTGTCGATCGGCCTGGGGGCTTAACCCTATATCTGCAGATATACGCAACTAAGATCTCCGTATTATCTGACTATTATGTAGTAATATTTCTCACTCGGTGTGCATTAGGGAACACAGTTTTTTCCTACACAGAATTACCCCTCCCTTTTAGCACCTGAGTGACATTACAATCTGATTGAGCAGCTTTCCATTTTGTGTACCCTCTGGAAAGAGGCAGCCATCCTGGCAAGGCGGAGGGCGTGGTGCAGCACACTGGGGGCGTGGCCATGGGTGCTGCTGGGTCGGGATGGTTGCATGTCTGCAAATTCACGTCATCGCCCTCTCCCCCCTCGGCTGTGGGAGGATGAAAGTGGCAGCGGGGGATTGCTGGCAGGTGGCAACGGGCCGGGAAACTTGACCACCCTTTTGGGGGGCGGTAGCACCACCCGATTTTCTGGAGCCATTCCAGGAGAGTAGGCAAATATGAAGTAGGTCCAGCTACATGCCCGCGGCACACCCAGAAAATGTTACTCTTGCATGCATTTGCATTGTTGCCACATAGAAATGCCCATTTAGAGGCCGCAGAAAGATGCATGTACAGTATGTTCATCAGGGGCAGATTGTGATGGAAAACCAGTCCGGGAAATTTCTGGAAGCAGCCCTAAGGTGGGGGGATCTGTTGACAGTGTAGTCTGTGGAGGTGACGGGATACTCCCTTATCATTGGGCCTTCAGAGGTGCAATAAATAGAAAATAGTAATTTAAAAAAAAAAAAGGAAAAAAGAAAAGAAAAATGAATAAAGATTCTGCCTTGCATTGATATATGAGTAGTCAGCAGCTGGTGTGACTGGTGACCATCACACCAAACATGCTGCAGCATTCTATATCATGCGCAGTAATTATATGTATCATATCATATATATAATAAATATACCACTCGAGTATACGGTCACGTTCTTATATATACACACGCCTCAGCGATGCACGAGGCCACGAATGCACACTGAAGAGTAGCATATCTATCTTATATAATGGCTCCTGTTTTGACAAAATAGGGATAAATATACTATAGGAGGAAAAAATAGTTCAGAATAGGTTGTTTAATGTGAATTATTTTTAATTAATAAACATGTTACTGGATAACAGTCTAAGAGAATAAAATAGTAAGAAATGTATAGTCTGTCGGTGAGAAAGTGATGCGCCGCCTTTCTGTCAGTGGTCTGTCTGTGTCTGACGCTGATGTTAACAGTTGGATTCGTTTACAGATGGTCATGTGACAGTTCAAGCGTGCGGTTACCAATCATGGAACACTGATGTATTAAGCCTGGAGAAGTGATAAAGCAGTGATAAGTGAAAGGTGATGAATATATATATATATATATATATATATATAGCAGAGATGCGGCACTCCAGGCTTGAATAATTCCTGACAAGCTAGTACTTTGCAGCAACGTTTCAGTAGTCACACCTACTGTCGTCAGGCTTTAATACAGAATTAAAACAGTGTACATACCTTTATAGTATCACCACATGTGCATTCCCGCCAGCTCGTCCCGGGACCACTCACCCGCCGAGCCGCATAAGACGTGACATCATCGTCAAGCGACGGCGCCGTGCAACCAAAGTAGCGTGCAGTGAACATTAAAGCTGGCTGAAACAATATGATAGCAGATAGTTAACAACTACATAGTTATCTTCAACACATTTTGTACATTGTTACACCGCATCAAAGCATGTCTGTTACAATTGTTGTCCATATCATAGCCAATACTCATATATGCTGTTTTACGATTACCACTGGCAAGTATCACTAACTGTTTCATTTTAAAAAACATGAATATGAGACTGTTTCATTGAGACCTCTG